>NC_073397.1:10252080-10419580 GCF_028641065.1 Leucoraja erinaceus | reverse complement strand
GAGTCAAAGGATAGACACAAAAAGCTGGAGTAGCTCAGCGGGTCAGGCAGCATCTATGGAGAAAAGGAATAGGTGACATTTTGAGTCGAGACCCTAAAGGGTCAGGTTGGGTCAAGTCGACCCGAAACATCACCTGTTCCTTTTCCCCAGAGATGCTGCCTGACCCGCTGAGTTACTCCAGCTTTTAGTCTCTATTACTGGAGGGACAGGTAGGTGGGGTCACTCTAGGTGAGGTTGTGGCCATTAATGAAGCAGATGTTACGTCAAGGCAACAAAACCCTCATTTCTACGTTCATTTAATCATAAACACATTTCATGAGAAATTTCAGATCTATCTGGTTAATCGATACCAGACTATGTCAGGTTGCTATTGTATCCAGAAAAGTAGCTGACAGTCACCACTGTGTGACCATCTGATTACTCTCTGACTTTGAACTGATAATGGGTGGAATTGAATGGGTTTTTCACATCTATAATAAAGCTTGAACGTTTGGCATTGACTGCGGCAGAAGTGTTTACTTTAGCAATTACAAACATATTGTGAAACTGATGTAATTGGAGTCGCCTGGATGGCGCTACCAGTTACACAGTCTGTTTGCCTCCACCACCTACACTGACTCCTATCAAATAGTGCGAGATCTCAATCATGGGCTTTCAACTAATTGCTTTGACTGATCTCAACCTTCATTTATCCTCATCCCTCAAAGCCTTAGGAAGTCTTGACCCTTTGGCCCAACTTGCCCATACCGACTTATGGGCCTGTCCCACTTAGGCGATTTCCCAGGTGACTGCTGGCAACTGACAACGCAGGGGGAGTGCTGTCTGAGTGAAATTCACACGGTGCAAAGCCAATGCAATAGAGACACACACCGCGATGAACAGGAAGGTTGGCGCTGTAATTAAGACTGTGAAAGCACTCTGTACGGGAAGGGTCACATAACTCCTTTAAAAGAGGGGGGACGGGGGGGAGAGGAGGGAGAAGGGGGGAGAAGGAGTGGAGACAACTTTTAGGAAGTCAGAGATACACGGCTGTGAAGCTCGGCGGACATTAACATTACCAGTTGGCTATCCTTGGTTCTGAAAACTACTGATTACGTTTTATTCCCCAATGAGCCAGTGAAATTCACCGGTCAGCACTGGCTACAACCTACGAGAACCTTCGACCTCCTGGCAGCCCACTAGGACCTCCTGGCGACCCACCTACGGCACGAGAATTCTCGCTACTCTCCATGGCGGCTTCATTCTGGTCGCCGCTAATTTTTCAACGAATTGAAAAATTCGTGGCGACCATAATGAGGCCGCGACTAGTTCCTAGAATGCGGGAACTCCTCACGACCATGAAGGTGACTACCCGGCAACCATCTGTGAACATGTGGCGACCCATGAGGTGACCGCATAGTCTCCTCCAATCGCCAAAAAAGTTGCTTATGTGGGGCAGGCCCATAACATACCCCATCTACACTATTCCCACCCACCTGTGTTTGGCCCATATCCTAAAACTATCCTATTCATGTACCTGGCTAAATGTTTCTTAAACATAGCGATAGTACCTGCCTCAGCTACCTCCACTCGCAGCTCGTTCCATACACCCACCATCCTTTGTGTAATAAAGTTATCCCTCAGGTTCTCATTAAAGCTTTCCCTCCTCACCTTAAAAGTAATTAAAAATGTATGTAAAGGTATATATAAACGTATATGTCAAATTGGATAAAATGGAAGCAACAACAGATAGACAAACGTAAATATTGAAAACACAGTTTATAACACTCATCTAATGTAGAATTCATTCAAAGTTAAGGGCCTTTCTGGTGAATGGTATCATTATACCGACTCCTATCTAATAGTATGCGAACTGAATCATGAGCTAATAGGGCAGCATGGTGGTGCAGCGGTAGAGCTGCCTGCCCACATTGCCAGGGACCCGGGTTCGATCCTGACTACGGGTGCTGCCTGTGCGGAGTTTGTACGCTTTCCCTGTGACCTGCCTGGGTTTTCTCTGGGAAAATCTGGTTTCCTCGCACACCCAATAGACAATAGACAATAGGTGCAGGAGTAGGCCATTCGGCCCTTTGAGCCAGCACCGCCATTCAATGTGATCATGGCTGATCATCCCCAATCAGTACCCTGTTCCTGCCTTCTCACCATATCCCCTGACTCTGCTACCTTTAAGAGCCCTATCTGGCTCTCTCTTGAAAGTATCCAGAGAACCGGCCTCCACCGCCCTCTGAGGCAGAGAATTCCACAGACTCACAAATGTCTGTGAGAAAAAGTGTTTCTTCGTCTCTGTTCTAAATGGCTTAACCCTCAATCTTAAACTGTGGCCCCGGTTCTGGACTCGCCCAACATCGGAAACATGTTTCCTGCCTCTAGCATGTCTAAACCCTTTATAATCTTATATGTTTCAATAAGATTCCCTCTCATCCTTCTAAACTCCAGAGTATACAAGCTCAGCTGCTCCATTCTCTTAGCATATGACAGTCCCGCCATCCTGGGAATTAACTTTGTAAACCCAAGCTGCACACCCTCAATAACAAGAATGTCTTTCCTCAAATTAGGGGACCAAAACTGCACACAATGCACCAGGTGTGGTCTCACTAGGGCCCTAAACAACTGCAGAAGGACTTCTTTGCTTGTTTTGCTATTGCCAACATGCCACTCACTTTCTTTACTGCCTGCTGTACCTGCATGCTTACTTTCATTGACTGATGAACAAGGACCCCCAGATTCTGTTGTACTTCCCCTTTTCCCAACTTGACACTATTTAGATAGTAATCTGCCTTCCTGTTTTTGCTACCAAAGTGGATAACCTCACATTTATCCACATTAAACTGTATCTGCCATGCATCTGCCCACTCACCCAACCTGTCCAAGTCACCCTGCATCTTCATAGCATCCCCCTTGCAGTTCATACTGCCACCCAGCTTTGTGTCATCTGCAAATTTACTAATGTTACTTTGACGTACAGGTTTGGAGGCTGATTCGCTAGTTAAAATAGTAAATCGTCCCTTGTGTGTGTGTAGGATAATGTTAGTATATGGGGCTTGCGGGGCGGAGCGGACTAGGTGGGGCGAAGGGCCTGTTTCCGCGCTGCATCTCTAAACTGACTTTGACTTTGCTGATCTCAACTTTCATTCATCCTCATCCTCCATTTTGACCAACGCGTTGGGACGTTTTGGCTGACCTGCTGAAATCCTCGCAGAAGCAGGTTTCAAATCTTTGACATTTTGTTAAACCAAAGTTGATCCCATTAAATCAGAGTTCTGATAAAAGTAAAACTAATTCAGATAACTGTATCCATCTGTGCCTAAAACGGGAAACAAGTTAAGCAGAAACGTGGCTTCAGACAGTTCTTCCACCTGAAGTGCAGTCCATCGGAACACAAAAGCAAGCTGTATGCTTCAGTTTCCAACACGACATTAGAAAACAGAAAAACCACAGGAGTGCTGCGCTTCACTTTCATTGCTTTCCACATAAGACCATAAGATATTGGAGCAGATTTAGGCCATTTGGTCCATCAAGTCTGCTCTGCAATTTGATCATGGCTGATCAATTTTCTTCTCAACCCATTCTCCTGCCTTGTCCCCGTAACCTATTATGCCCCTACTAATCAACAACATATCAATCTCTGCTTTAAAAATACCCAATGACTTGACCTCCACCTGGCAATGAATTCCATGAATTTACCACCTTCTGGCTAAGAAATATCTCATCTCCATATTAAAGGTACGTCCTTTTATTCTGAGCCTGTGCCCTCTGGTCTTGGACCACTGGAATCATCCTCTCCACATCCACTCATCTAGGCCTGATGCTGGTTTAAATCGAAGATAGACACAGAAAGCTGGAGTATCTCAGCGGGTCAGGCAGCATCTCTGGAATAAAAGGAATGTGTGACATTTTGGGTTAGGATCGTTGTTCAATCTGAAGAAGGGTCCCAAACCAAAATGTCATCCCTTCAATAATTATTATTCTTGATTTAAGTTCCTTATGGACCTGTCCCACTTACGCAACTTTTTTTCGGTGACTGCTGGTACCCGTCATTGGTCTTTGCAGGTCGCCGAAAATTTTCAACATGTTGAAAATCCAGCGGCGACCAGAAAGACGCAACGACTCTTTGGGCGACTGAGGAGACGACACACGACCATACAGCCGACACCCTGATGACATGTTGTCGGTTGAAGCTTTTATGGTCGTGAGTAGTCGCCTAAAGAGTCGTACCTTGTTCTGGTCGCCGATGGATTTTCAACATGTTGAAAATTTTCATCGACCTGCAACGACGTACAACGGGTGCTGGCAGTCACCGAAAAAGTTGCGTAAGTGGGACAGGCCCATAATTCTAAGCACATTCTGTTTCGTACCGTTTCACCTCAGTTCATAGTTGGATTGATCAATGCCAGTATTTGTGGCCCTTGGTTCTCCCATTTCACTCAATTCTTTGTTATCTTCAGAGCATCAGAGACTGAGAGGTGGCCCGATCAAGGTTTAGAAAACCATGAGAGGCATAGATAGGGTAGATAGTCAGAGTCTTTTTCCCAGGAAGGAAATGTCAAATACGAGAGAGTGCACATTGAAGGTGTGAAGGGAAGAGTTTAAAGTGGATGTGTGGTGCAAGGTTTGTTTTACGCAGAGACTTGTGGATGCCTGGAACATTCTGCCAGGGAAGGTGGTAAAAGCAGATATGATAGCAATGTTCAAGAGGCATTTAGACACTTGAACAGGCAGTGAATTGAGCAACATGGATCGTGTTTCGGCTGATGTGATTAGTTTAGATTGGCATCATGATCTGCGAGGGCAAAGTGGACCAAAGGGCTCGTTCCTGTGCTGTACTGTTGTTTGTTCAGTTCATTTTGCTTCTTGAGAAATTTCCACTTAGTTTTGTATCGAGAAACAAGTCAGCCCATTGAGTCCACGCCGGCCAGCAATCACCCTGTACACTAGCACTACCCTACACACCAGGGACAATTTATAATTTCCAGAAGTCAATGAATGTACAAACCTGTACAATCTTTGAAGTGTGGGAGGAAACCAGAGCACCCGGAGAAAACCCATGCGGTCACAGGGAGACATCACCCGTAGTCTGTAGCAGCGCCCGACAGCGCTCGGTACAGAAAGCACCCATAGTCAGCATCAAACCCAGGTCTCTGGTGCAGTAAAGCAGCTACTCTACTGCTGTGCCACTGTGCCACCCTTGTTCAATCCCTCTTAATGTGGATAAAGTGTTAATTCTTTATCCCTGGTTTGGCTCAAATGTCACAGATCTATAATATAGATCAGGCAAATTCCTCGAAAAATATTTCTTGAGTAGTCATAATGACTCTGTGTTGTTTGATTGTAGTCTATTAATCAATAAATAATCAATACATCTCCAACAAGTTCTTGTGCTGAGTCACTGTGAATAATTTGATCATTTGTCTGTGGCTCAATTGTAGCATCCATCAGAGACTAAGACAATAAGAAATAGCAACAGCACCAGGCCATTTAGCCCTTTGAAAGATTCTGTCATTCAATAATATTATTACTGATCTAATTTTCATCGAGTACACCTTCCCTCCTCATCCTCATGAGCCTAGATTCCACCTAATTCAAAATCTTTCCACCTCAGCTTTGATTCAAGGATTCATCATCCATAGCTTTGCAGGCCAAGGAAGTCCATGATTCAAGGGAATCCTTATCCTACCTTACATCGAAAGCCCCAGTCCTAAAATGCTCACCGTTTCTCTTTCCACAGGCATTGAGTAACCTGATGACTGTTTCCAGCATTTTCTGTGTTTATTTCAATTTTTCTGCATTTGTATTCTAAATGTTTCTTTCCTTATATCAGTCTCAATTGCACATCCTCTGATTCCCTGACATTAAGCCCTTTGGTCATAGATTCCCCCATGAGTTTAGTTCATTTTCGAGGAGCAGTACAGAACCAAACCCTTCGGCCCAATGAGTCCGTGCCGACCAGCAATCACCACACTCTAACACACTACGCACACACTAGGGACAAGTTACAATTTTACCAAAACCAATTAACCTACAAACCTGTACGTCTTTGGAGTGCGGGAAGAAACCGGAGCACCCGGAGAAAACTCAAGCAGGTCACGGGGAGAAGGTACAGACAGGACTCGTGGTGAGGATCGAACCCGTGTCTCTGGCCCTCTAAGGTACCAACTCTACCGCTGTGCCATCATGCCACCCTGAGGGAAAACATCCTCTCAGCATTTATTTTGTCAAGCCCCCTCAGAATCTCAAATGTTTCAACTATTTTTCTCTCATTCTTTTAAGATGAAGAGTTGTTCAGTCTGAAGAAAGGTCCCAACCTGTAACGTCACCCATCCTTTGTCTTCAGAGATGCTGCCTGACTCGGTCGAACTCAGTGGGCTGAAGTGCCTGTTTCCACGCTGTATCTCCAAACTAAACTAAACTAAACTAAACTAAACTAAACTAAACTAAACTAAACTAAACTAAACTATACTAAACTAAACTATTCTATGCCCTAGTTATAGAAGGCAAATTCTTCATGCCAGCGATCACCCTGTGCACTAGCACTATCCTACACACTAGGGACTATTTACAATTTTACCAAAGCCAATTAACCTACAAACCTGTATATCTTTGGAATATAGGAGAAAACCGGAGCACCTGGAGAAAACCCTTGCGGTCACAGGGAGAATGTACAGACTCTGTACAGACAGTACCCATAGTCAGCTTTGAACCCGGGTCTCTGGCGCAGTAAAGCAGCTACTCTACTGCTCTGCCACCATGCCACTGTGCCACCCATGTTCAATCCCTCTTAATGGGGATAAAGTATTAATGACACCTCTGTTCCTCAACACTTTCAAGACTCCTAACCTTATTAGACCTCTCAAAATATATCATCTAGTTATCATCAGGATTAAATTATACTTGTCACTGCTCTGCCCAAAATACCTGTGGAATTTATCAGGTAAATTACTAATTTACCTATAACCATCCTCCTCACTGTTGAATTATTTGGAGTCTGGGACTGATTCAGTAACACTAAGCATTAATTACAGGAGCTCACCTGTATTAATGGATGGGAATGACTGAGAAGTAATTTCCCAATCCTTTCTATTGCAGGGTAGACCACTTTTGCGTAGACTTTAGATATACTCTAGACTTGAGAGATAAAGCACGGAAACAGGTCCTTCGGCCCACCGAGTCTGCGCCGACCAGCGATCACTCTGTACACCAGCACTATCCTACACGCTAGGGACAATTTACAATTTTTCCAAAGCCAATTAACCTACAACCCTGTGTATCTTTGGAATATAGGAGGAAACCAGAGCACCGGGAGAAAACTCACATGGTCGTGGGGAGAACGTACAAACTCTGTACAGACAGCACACATAATCTGGATCAAACATGGGTCTCCGGCACTGTGAGCAGCAGTTCTGCCGCTACACCCCTGTGCCATCCTGAGCACCCCTGACTCCCTCAGTCTCAGGCTGCTATTTCTAACTTGTACAAATACTAACACACCATTTTGTTTTTAATATATTTTACAAACTGCTCTTGGCTCAACAGATTGCCTTTATCTCTGATTATAGCGAAGATGATTGGCACAAGGGCATATTGTCTATAATAGCCAATTATATAACCATACGTGGGAGCTGGAACATATATTTATAATGTTGGCAAGTTAATATTAAGGAAAAGCATGACAACTAGCAATTACAATGTGATAAAATCAAAATCAATAGATTTTAATTTTTAAGTATCAGATTAATCATGCTTTTGGATAAGATTATATATCAGATTAATGACTTGATGGATAAGATTATAGACTATTACAAGTGGTAAACTGGTTATGAAACTTATCTGCTCAAAAGTTAATAGTCAGCTGAGACTGTGACAAATTGGCCTGTTTCGAGGTGTGTTTGATTAAAGATGCACAGTATTTACAGAAGAGACAACACTCAAAACATTCTGTCCTATTATCAATCCTTAGCTAAATTTGAATAAATAGAACACAATGTACTGTGTAATCTGATTTATAACACTGTTTATACGCACGGAGCAACCAGTTAATCTGATGAAGCTGCCATTAAATAAAGCATCTCTATCTCCAAAACAAAAATACTGCAGGAGATCAAAGTTAATAAGAAAAGTAAAGGCTGCTTTCTTAACCATGTTTGTGATGTGCCAAGTGAGAGCTGTAGTGTGAAGCGGAGACTATTTAAATGGTGCAGACCTGTCCTTCCTGAAATGAAGGGTGGCTCATTGGCGCAGCGGTAGAGTTGCTGCACTTACAGCGCCAGAGACCCCGGGTTCGATCCTGACCATGGGTGCTGTCGACACAGAGTTTGTACGTTCTCCCTGTGACCACATGGGTTTTCTTCAGTTTCCTCCCACATTCCAAAGGCGTACAGGTTGGTAGGTTAATTGGCTTTGGTAAAACTGTAAACTGTCCTTAGTGTGTAGGATGGTGCTAGTGTATGGGGGGATCGCTGGTCGGCACAGACTCAGTGGGCCGAATGGCCTGTTTCCGCACTGTATTTCTAAAGTCTAAAAGACAGGGGATTCAGATTTAGGATCAGTATCGAATGCCGATGCTAATTTACTTAATAACAATTCCAATTATCACTTTTGATTGATTAGGAAGTTTATAACTGCTGCGTTCTGTAATGTACACATTTATTTTGGCACTGTGTTGTGATATAACATAATTAGAGCATCCATCATGTTGCTTTAACTCATTCACTGCTCAACACAGGGTTTTCTTATTTGCTCCAAGGAAGACACCAGATGGCAGTATTCTTGCAGCTGTTTAATAGATGTAGGCTGCAGCCAGTGAATACAGAGTGGCAAATTATAGAGACGCTGCCCTCAAGCCCAGCTACAAAACTTCATACAAATACTGGGGGCAAACTTGGGCCAGTGTGAGTATGAGTGCAGGACATAGCCTCTCTCCATTCAAAGAAGAGAAAGGCTTCCATTCATGCTTATCAATGGTATCATTAGTGAGAATTTCTGAACACGCTTGCCAATATTAACCACACTCATTCAGCAATTGCCTGGATTAAATAGAAAATTAAATGCACGCTGCACTATCCATAACAATCCATAAGAAAGAATGGGTCGACCGGGTTTGTATTCACTGGCATTTAGTAGGATGAGAGGGAATCTTATAGAAACATGTAAAATCCTTTAAGGATTGGACAGGCTAGATGCAGGAAAAATGTTCCCGATGTTGGGGTAGTCCAGAACCAGGGGTCACAGTTACAGAATAAGGGGTAGGCCATTTAGGACTGAGATGAGGAAAAACATTTTTTCACCCAGTGTAGTGAAGCTGTGGAATTCTCTGCCACAGAAGGCAGTGGAGGCCAATTCACTGGGTGTTTTCAAGAGAGTTAGATTTAGCTCTTAAAGCTAAAGGAATCAAAGGATATGGGGAAAAAGCAGGAACGGGGTACTGATTTTAGTTGATCAGCCATGATCATATTGAATGGCGGTGCTGGCTCGAAGAGCTCAATGGCCTACTCTTGCACCTATTTTTTCTATGTTTCTATGTTTATATGACTAACACCTACACAAATCCGAAGAATATCTCCTTCTCTCCAATGGCTTTTGGAATTTCTCATGCAGGTGATAGTTTCATGGGCTAATCATTTCATGTTATTGGCACTGAAATGTGGCAATCTTCACGCTGTGGCTGCAGCATACTCCATCTACAAGAGCACTGAGCTGCACAACTAGGCATCTCTAACCGCATCTCTCAATCCCATCTCCGCAACCAAGAAAGATGTGGACAACCAGTACATGGGTACACTCTCGCTGACGATTTCCCCTCCAATTCACATGAACATATAACTTCACTTAAAATTATTGTTGGGCCCAGATCCTGGCACGTCTAATCCAGAACATACTGAATTATTGTCATATAAATGAACTGAAAAATACGTATTTCCAGTAAATCTACTGAAGATTGGCGCATAGGAATAAAAACAAACTGTTGCTGATAAAAGTGGAAAGCACTGATTTAAATAAGGTAGTAGAGATAAAATTGCCATCAGTAGTTTTGTCACACAAGGGTCCAATGTGTCATGCTATGTTTATAATCATCATTAACCTGCTTATATTAAAAAGAAATGATGGCATTTAAAATACATTAGTGGCCATGCTTTTTCAAATGAAGGCCTACTGTAATAAAATGTCCTTACAGGGGAACATAAAATGGATTAATTTCAGTGAGGTGGTTTGAGAGATGACAGCAAGTCGTTGATTATGAATGTTCTGGTGTGATATTCCACTGTTTTGCAATTATATTATAGTAGGTAGGTGATGGAGGTTTATTATGAAAGTCATAATATTAATGTTAAATGTTAAACATTTAGTTTAGTTTAGTTTATTCCTCGTATGTTGCAAAAGATACTTGGCTAATAAAGTATGATTATGATTGTCACATGGTGTCATAAAGTCGTAGTCATACAGTGTGGAAACAGGCCATTTGGCCCAACTTGCCCACACCGACCAACTTGTCCCATCTACACTAGTCCCACCTGCCTACATTTGGCCCACATCCCTCTAAACCTGTCCTATACATGTACCGGTCTAAATATTTCTGAAATGTTACAATAGCATGTGCCTCATTTATCTCTGGCAGCTCATTCCATACACCTATCACCCTTTGTGTGAAAAACATACCCCTCAGGTTCCGAGTAAATCCTTCACCCCTCACCTTAATCCTATGCCCTTTGGTTCTCGATTCCTGTACTCTGGGCATTGTGTCCACCCAATCGATACCTCCCATGATTTTATATTCCTCTATAAGATCACCCTTCATCCTCCTACACTCCAAGAATAGAGTCCTAGCCTACTCAACGTCCCCTTGGCCCACCTGCCCAACCGATCAAGATCCTGCTGTAATTTTTGGCAACCATCTTTACTATCTACTAGACCACCTACTTTTGTATCATCTGCAAATGTGCTAGTCGTGACATGTACATTCTTATCCAACTCATTGATACACGTAACAGCAATGGGCCCAGCACCGAACCACTAGTCATAGGCCTCCAGTCTTAAAACAACCTTCCATTATCACCAGATCTATATCGGTGAGACCAAGCGGAGGTTGGGCGATCGTTTCGCCGAACACCTCCGCTCGGTCCGCAATAACCAAGCTGACCTCCCGGTGGCTCAGCACTTAAACTCCCCCTCCCACTCCGTCTCCGACCTCTCCGTCCTGGGTCTCCTCCATGGCCACAGCGAGCAGCACCGGAAATTGGAGGAACAGCACCTCATATTCCGTTTGCGGAGTCTGCATCCCGGGGGCATGAACATCGAATTCTCCCAATTTTGTTAGTCCTTGCTGTCTCTTCCCCTTCCTCAGCCCCCCTGCTGTCTCCTCCCATCCCCCAGCCTTCGGGCTCCTCCTCCTTTTCCCTTTCTTGTCCCCGCCCACCCCCGCCCCCGATCAATCTGAAGAAGGGTTTCGGCCCGAAACGTTGCCTATTTCCTTCGCTCCATAGATGCTGCTGCACCCGCTGAGTTTCTCCAGCTTTTTTGTGTAACCTTCCATCATCACCTTCTGCTTCCTTCCATGAAGCCAATTTTCTATCCATACTGAGGTGCAGTGTATAGCTTTTTATTGTGTGCTATCCAGTCAGCGGAAAGACTATACATGATTATAATTGAGCCATTCACAGTGTATAGGCCCAGGATAAAGGGAACAATGTTTAGTGCAAGATAAAGTCCAATAAAGTCTGATTAAAGATAGTCTGAGGGTCTCCAATGAGGTAGATGGTAGGTCAGGACCTAGTTGGTGATTGGATGGTTCAGTTGCCTGATAACAGCTGGGAAGAAACTGTCCCTGAATCTGGAGCTATAGGTTTTCATACATCTGTACCGCATATCTGATGGGAGAGGAGAGAAGAGGGAGTTATACAGTTATACAAGTTATACAGTCACATAGTACTTAAAAAGGTTCTTTCCCCTACTGAGTCTATGTCGACCGTCAAACGCCTGTTTAGAGTAATCCTATATTTATTTCACTCCTCCCACATTTTCATCAACTGCCCCCAGATTCTACCACAATAGACAATAGACAATAGATGCAGGAGTATGCCATTCATCCCTTTGAGCTAGCACCGCCATTCACTGTGATCATGACTGATCATCCACACTCAGTACCCTGTTCCTGCATTTTCCCCATATCCCATGACCCCGCTATCTTTAAGAGCTCTACCCAACTCTCTCTTGAAAGCATACAGAGAATTGGCCTCCACTGCCTTCTGAGGCATAGAATTCCGCAGATTCACAACCCTCTGTGTGAAAAAGTTTTTCCTCATTTCTGTTCAAAATTGCTTACCCCTTATCCTTAAACTATGGCCACTTGTTCTGGACTCCCCCAACATCGGGAACATGTTTCCTGCATCTAGCGTGTCCAGGCCCTTAATAATCTTATATGTTTCATTAAGATTACCTCTCACCCTTCTAAACTCCAGAGAATATAAGCCCAGCCACTCCATTCTATCAACATATGACATCCCCGGGAATTAACCTCATGAACCTACGCTGCACTCAACCACATATTGGGGCAACTTGCAGTTGCCAAGTAACCCACCAACCCGTACGCCTTTGGGATATGGGAGGAAACTAGAGAACTCAATGGTTCCATGGCTTCTTTATTATCATATGTACCAATGTATTGTATTGTATTGTATTGTATTCAAATTTATTGTCATTGTCTCAATTAGAGACAACAAAATGAATTTTCCTTACAGGCAGTACCATAAAAATAAATAAATAATAAATAATAAAACATATTAAAAATAAAATTGAATTGAATTAAATAAAAGAAAAGCACAAACACAGAAAGTCCACGACACAACACAACACAGTGGCACCAAGGTGAGGAAGGCACCATAGTCCAGCCAGCCTCACCTCCGATCTTCCCAGATGTTCATCCGTGGTCTGGGCCTTCCGAGCACCCGCAGTCGCCGCACCGGGCGGCCCGATGTTCAGGCCCTCACGCCGGGCTGGTGGAACGCCGACGCCGATCCCCGACGGTGAACATCCTCCTCCTCAGCGGCCCGGACCTCCCGATCAGCCGCCTCCCGCAGCTGGAGTCCGCAGCTCCTGAGTCCGGAGGCCGAGCCGGGCGTAGTCGCAGGACCCCGCGTTGTTGATCAGCGCCACCCGCGTTGGGAGCTCCGCAAACCGCAGCTCCATGATGTTGGTGCAGCAGGTCCAGCACTCCGGGCTCCAGACGGCGATCCCCGGCATCACCAGCCCCGCGATGTTACAGCGCTGTCCCGCCGCTACTGGAGCTCTGGTCGATCCCGGCAGGAAAGGCCGCGCCAATCCAGGTAGGTAGGCCGCTGGGGGGGTGAGGACGCGACTCGAATAATAGTCGCGTCCTCTCCAGGAAGCGACCGAACGACGGTATCCCCCGCACCGTGCCCTCTTCCCCCACATAAAGACATTTAAAAAAACATAAAAAACACACTTTAACATAACTAAAAAAACAAAAAAACAAAAAGATACCGGGCTTAAGGTGGAGGCTGCTGGCACCAGCGCCACCGGAAGTACAATGTACAGTGAAATAGCTTTTTTTGTATTCAGCTCATCAACACTATCACCATATATGAGCACAATCCTCCAGTTAGTACAAAATGTACAGAACAGCCCATTGAATCTATATGCAAGAGTGGTCATTTTTGCACCATTTTACAGTCCCAGCTGCAGCTGGACATAAAGGCCCATTAACCGTCTCCCCTCTCCTTGCACGGCCCCCTTCAGCTCTTGTTCCCTGGGGGATGCCTCCCGCAGACGACTTTGAGGGCGTGGAAGGTAAGGGCCCCGATTCTTCAAACTGGGCCATTTGTCCAAGGTCCACGGTGGTCCCCGACTCCCTCCATCATCCTCTCCGGTCCCCCGCCTTCAGGTGCACAGATATATCTCTCCTGCTCTGTTTCTCTTCACCAGTGGAATGGGAGACCACTTGCAATGAGCTGCAGCGGAGGCGGATCATGCATTCCTTGCGCAGGACCAAGTGGCCTTGAGCAAAACCACGTGGGAAAAGGGAGTATGTGCAAACCTCATACACGCAGCACCCAAGGTTAGACTCTGAGGCAGCAGCTCTACCAGCTGTAATAGAGCACTTCCTCCTAATGTGCTTCAAATTTATCACTCTTTAGATTGTCTATATATACCAGCTATAGATCGAAGGCCCGCAATATCTAACCAAGAAGTATTACTGTATGTAATACTTATCATTCAAAGTGTGTGAAGACTGATACAGATAGAGCTTTGAGCTTGGGCCTCCTTGTTCTTGCCTTCTGCAAGAACAACCTCTGACCAAGTTAAATCAGTTGAGTTAATTGATGTTCTTTTGCAAATTAAGGGATAAAACGAGTGTATGTTGAAATGAATAATGAACGTGCTGCAGTAAAATGAACATTAAACAGGGTAGGAGGTTCAGAAGACGAGCGATACATTTTATACATCATGTACTTCACTGTTGGAGAGCTGACAAAGAAACCTGGGGAGGATTCTTGTTGCACTTTGAGAATATTGGTTTACAAAATTCAGTGTTGCTGCTTTGGCACGCACTGTTAGGTATCACTGCCAAATGTGCAATGAGATTTATCTTGTTTCTGATGAACTAGGGAAATGCTGAGATAAGGAAATACTGGCACTTCGTCCGTATAAATGCTGCCTCAATCAGCAAGTGTAATTGGCACAAGTAGATAGAAGAAGTGGCCAGGCCTTCAAAACTTGGACCACAGAAATAACTGCTATGTTATCAAAGGCTCACTTTTAAAATGTAGTTTGCTGACTGTATTTTTACTGCACCAAATCTGTCCTCAACAAGGTTTAAAAATCTAGCATCTTAATACAGTACTTGACTTCTTACTCAGGATTGATAGATTTTTAGAATGTAGAAACAAGATTCAAGAGAGTTTATTGTCAAGTGTCCCCAATAGAAACAAGGAACTGCAGATGCTGGTTTACAAACAACACCAAAAGAAAAGTGCTGGAGTAACTCAGCGGGTCAGGCAGCATCCCTGAAGAACATAAATAGGTGATATTTTGGGTCAGGACCCTTCCTCAGACTGATTTTTGCAAGGCACTGGCAAATCACATATACATCAATGAAATGTGTAGGAAGGCTTTGCAGATGCTGGTTTATACTGAAGACAGACACAAACTGCTGGAGTAACTCAGTGGGCCAGGCAACATCTCTGGAGGATATGGACAGCCAATGTTTTGGGTTGGGGCCCTTCTTAAGTCTGAAGGAAGATCCCGGCCTGAACCATTGCCTGTCCATGGCCTCCAGAGATGTGCTTGACACGTTGAGCTATTCCAGCATTTTGTGTTCTTCTCATGTAAAGTAGCATTGATGACTCTTATTGCAGGTGTCTCGTTTTGTGGTAATATTGGGTGCCAATGCCCATATTTATTTTTGAAATTGCCATTGTTCCCCCCATTTATGATTCTTGGTTCTTGGTTCTTGGTCCAAAATATTCCAAATTAAATTTAAACTGGAGGTGGCGGAGGGTGAACTTAAGCAAAAAGGGTTCTTGGAGAAGAAGAGCTACCTAGTTGCGTCTGGTAGGGTAACTATGGTAGGGTGAAGACTATTCCATGCTTTAATTGTGCGGGGGAAGAATGAATTGCTGTACACATCTGTCTTGGTAGCTGGTATCTCAAATTGGATAGAATGCCCTTGTCTGCTCATAATAGGTTTGGGATTGGTGTAGGTTAGGTCATCTATGTCAAACTGACCATTTAACATTTTGTAAAAACAGATCAAACAGTGATCTTCTTTACGTCTGTCTTGGAGAGGGTTCCACCTTGGTGAATTCAGAAGTTTGGTAACAGTCGCTTCTTTCTCATAGGTATTTGTAACAAATCGAGCTGCCTGTCTTTGGACGCGTTTGATGGATGAAATGTTTCTATTTGTGTATGGATCCCATGCAGCAGCTGCGTAGTCCAAATGTGGTCTAACGAGGGTGAAGTATAGCTTCTACTTGATGGAAGTTGAACAATGAAGAAAGTTGCGTCTCAGAAAATGTAGGACTCCTGTTGCTTTCACCGTTGCATGATGAGTCTGACCATTCCATTGTAGATCGTTCTGTAATTTGATGCCAAGATACTTGGTCTGTTTGGATTCTTCAAGTGTGGGACCAAGGATATTGTATAATGTTTCCCCTGGTTTCCGCTTCCTGGTGACACGCATGGTTTCACATTTGGAAGGGTTGAACTGCGTGCCCTATTGTTGTGACCACTTAATCATAGTATCAAGATCTTTTTGGAGAGCATCTTTATCATCAGCTGACTTAATTGGACGGTACAGCAAACAATATACCACATCAGGCTAAAGCTAGAGAAATAAACCATTTATCAAAACAAAAAAATGTTTTTCCTTTTGGAAACAAATAGGTATCAGTCTTTTGATTGCTGCTGGAAATGTCATCTACTTAATTGAAGGACTATTCTGTGTTTATATTGTTCAGTTTCATTCTGTGTAGAAAATAATTAACTATCAATTTAGAAAATTGCCGAAAAATTAACTAAAACAAAATTATGCATTCAATAAGCACTACCTGTTAACACAGAATATGAAATTGCTTAATAGGGACTTCCTAAGGGCTGGAAATCAATTGTAAACTGCACTAAATTTTATGTCCCACTTTACTACCTGATTGGGAAAATGGTTGAACAAATATTAACTGAGGGATCATTTTTATGTTTAGTCCCACGTACCGTAAGGTTAAAAATAGGGTCTGCATTTGAAAATTGTAAGTTAGAGTTTCAATTTGTGATATTTTTCAACACAGTCTGCCTCAAATCAGCCAAAAAACCCGAAAGATTAAGAACAATTTTTGTCCCAAAATATATCCAATACAATTCAAGCTTTGGAGATGATTTTCAACAATATCCTGTGAGTCAATTATTAAGGGACTTATCAAAACGCATTTTCAGAAATCGGAAAGGGCGGCACGGTGGCGCAGCGGAAGAGTAGCTGCCTTACAGCGCCAGCAATCCGGGTTTGATCCAGACTACAGTCATTGTCTTCCCGTGACCACGTGGGTTTTCTCTGGGTGTTCCGTTTCTTCCCACACTCCAAAGGCGTACAGCTTTGTAGGTCAATTAGCTTGGTAAAATTGTAATTGTCCCTAGTGTGTGTAGGATAGTGCTAGTGTATGGAGATTGCTGGCTTGTGTGGCCTGTTACTGTACGGTGTCTCTAAAGTAAACTAAACTAAATCAGATTATTATTGGGTAGTGGATAAGTTGCTATATATAAAAAAAACTCTATAGTTTTGTAGCAAAGGCTTTTCTGCTGCACTTAAGAGAAGTGTATCATTGACAATATAATGGAAAGGTATTTATTGTAGATAGACACAAAATGCTGGAGTAACTCAGCGGGCTAGGCACCATCTCTGGAGAGAAGAAACGGGTGATGTTTTGGGTCGAGACCCTTCTTTGATAAATTATATAAATTATATTTATAATGTTATAGTTTTTCTGAGGGATTAAAATGGTATAAATGCAATGTAGGGCAGCATCTCTGGAGGACATGGATAAGCAACGTTTCACGTCGGGGCTTCCTCAGACTGAGGTAGGGCCCTAACCCAAAACGTTGCCTATTCATGTCCTTCAGAGATGCTGACTTAACCCGTTGAGTTACTCCAACAGTTTGCGTTCTAGGCAAGATTCTAGCATCTGTAGTTCCTTGTGTCTGTACATGTAATGTTATTTTACTTCGGAGTCACGTGAGTGACTACGTGAAGAGCCCGCTCAGCATGCATGCGCGACATTGCGTTCACGCAGTGCAACAGCGACGTAGCGGGAGTCAGGCACTCCCGCTACAAGTCTGAAGCAAAGGACCATTAGGTAAGCACTTACCTTCAGTTTAAACTAGCGACTTTGCGTTTGTTTTTGCTCCAGGGGGAGCAAAGCAGCAGAGGGAAGCGGCCCCCGTTCGACTCCAGGGAAGGAGCCGACAGTGGAGGGGGGAGAGGCGGCAACGGGACCGCACACGCTGCGGTCCACAGACATGCGTGCTGCGCTGATGCCCAGTCTGCTAAACAGCTGTCTGACCAACAGCAGCGGACTGGAGGGAAATTCAAAAACCGGCCAGTAACCCCTGCATCTCCCGACAAGGAGACTCGCCGCCGGAGATCCGCTGAAATGCCGCCCGAAAACGGCAGACAGCCTCTAACAGCAAGGTCAGGACCAACCTCAGGCTGGAGACAGATACGGAAGATGGAATCAGCTCTTCAAACAAGAAACAAGAGTGTCTGTTTCTCCAAGCCAGAGGAAGGTCATGGCGCTAAAAACTCCAGCGAGACTTGCCTCAGGAGCCGGGGCAAGTCCGCCAAGGGAGCTAACACTCCCACTCCAGTGCCTAACAGCATTGGCCATCTCCCTTGCCGAGGGATTGATGGGGACCAGACTGGACTGGTCAAGAAGAGAGGTCACTGGCTGAGGTTTATCGGGAGTATGCTTGAGGCACAAGATCAGGAAGAGCTGCTGGGTGTGGCCATTATGTGGCTCCACCACTAGCGAGATGGCTTTTTAGTCTCAACTGATCGCTAGCTTACTACCTGTTCTTTTCAAAAAACCTCTCCAAGACAGGTAGTCATGAGGTGTTGGATTCATCACGCCTCCCCTAAATTGCATTTACTCAAAGTGCCCACCGTTATTGGTGGGTACATTAAGCATAGCTTTAAAACCCAAATATCTTAAAATGCGTTTGATATCCCTGACGTCGGTTATCATTTTGCATGCTCATTTCAGAGGGACAGGGTAGTATGGCAAAACACCTGACCCTACTGCTTGCAGTGCTCCGCAACTTCTTAGGAAGTTATAAAACCTGCCCTCAACTTAAAAAATTACAGGACTGTGAGAATGCCGACCTCTCAACCACAGATCCTGCTAGCTGGCTAAGTTATCAAACCAAGCCTAAAAAACTGGAGAAGTATCCAAAATTCGGCATCTAGAGGGCAGGGTCTGGAATGAGCACCACACGAAACCAGCAGCAGTGCCTCTATGCATCCACCAGTAGGTGTTCACCTAATAGTACTGGTGTAAGCTCGGGGCCCGCATGCCAACCCCCAGTAAGCCCTGCTTTTTTCAGGCCAGGGTCCAGAGCGGGCCCCCTGGAAAAATGTGCCACCCCCAACAACACCATCCCTACAGACAAGGAACTGGAAACCGAAGAGATGAACACACCACGGAACAACAGTGAAATAAGATAAGTATGGTTCCTGCCATCACACAAAAGATGAAGGGTTTGTACTAACAAAGCATTCAAGGATAAAATTAAATTAGATCCCATCCTGCTTGGCCTTTTGGCTAAGATTAATAGTAACTGCCATATCAGTTTATATCTGATATGTCCTTTACAAGGGACCATACAATACCAGTACAGCATGCACCCTAGGGGTCTACCCTTCCACTAATAAGACCATGAGGGACTAGCAACTGGGGGTAATCATTATACAGGGGTCATATAGAAGCCTATATGAACCTTTGGTACCAACTAACCAAGATGGTAATGTCGCCATCATTGATATCAAGGGGTCATAATAAACCCAGTATGAACCCTTGGCTCTAAAAATCCCAACATGGTATATGTCGCACCGTCATTGACTTGCCACTTGAGTATCTCGCCAGGCCACGCTTGGAATATTGAAACTGCCAACCTTCCATTCCAAGCATACTTAATGGTAGACATCATCTTAAAAGATGCATACTATTCAGTACCCATTCAAAAAAACTTGGAGATAACTTGGCAGCATTAATTATCGACTATGGCTATTACAGCCAAACTGGTTCCAGATATTCTAACCAGCCCTGGCTATATTAAGGAACTATCGTGGTGGCATGTTCCAATGATATTAACGATGACTAATCCATGGGTATAGCTATCACAGCTTTAGTTATTATTCTTTTAGCTGAGCTTGTCATGCAATCCAGATAGATCTACCATTGAAACCACCGCTCTCAGCCTTGACTAAGATCAAGCGGAGTATCTGTTGTTAGTTGTTCTATTTTGACTCGTCCCTTATCAAGGGACCATATATCAATTGATTTTGAACAGGGAGATGGGGAGGGGCTTGCTTCGTCCACTCCACGCATCAACCAGTATTGCAGTACCTTGAAATATAAATCCTCTACTGTTGACTATTTGGTATTCAACACTCTACCCACTTATCTTTAACTTGGCATAGGAGAGTCAGTATGACACAACCTGTAACAATTAATGGTATCTACCTACCATTCAACAGTGGCAAGAGTATGGGGAGTTAGTAGCAACTGTTCCAGCTACTTAACTTGAACCTTCCATTAAGGCTAGGTGCTCACCCAAAACATGGTGGCCTATGGACTAATCTGGAGTCATCATCACTATAGACACTAGGCGTAAAACCTAGTTTGGAAATTTTGAGTACGCTCTATTGGCAAAGCATATTATCCTGCAGTGCACCATTTTGCATGTTTGTTTATAATTAACAACATCACAGTAGTGACATACACAAACCACTTGGGCAGAATAAATCGATATCATGTGACATTTATTTAACAGTTGGAAACTACAGGTGGTCAAAAATATACGACCATCAGCAAACTTACCTATTAGGTGAGCTAAATACTGTAAACAGATATTAAACCCAAGTATTGCTGGAATTACAAAGCAATATGGAACACCCGATATCGATTTCACTGTATTCAATTGAATTCTCCACGTACTGATGTATGTCGCAAGAAACCACATTTGAGGCAGGGGCAATGAATTAATTCCCACTGAATTAGGAAGCATGAGGGGGGAATCTAATCTATGTTTTTCCCCTTTTTTCCTACCTCATCAGGTACTACGGCCTCATCAGTCGGGTACTCGGCACATGCCACGATAAATTAAACTACTGGATTGCAGATTTGAAAAGCCCATCACTGGGCCTGGATTGCAGAATTGGGAAGACCTCTGCTGGGCCTGGATTGTCAATAGCGCTATCAACACAAGGATAGCATCTCATCGCATATCCACTAGGGAACATACTTGGCGAACATCAAGAAGTGGGAAGATATCATTCAAATACAGGAACTACATATTCAACTACAACAAACCTGTACTGGAGTTCTGGCAGGTCTTCAACACCATGAAGGATTCAGCCAGAAGTGCTCTGTCAGCCTACTTAACTTGGGCACCAGGACCACAGGCCATAGGGTACCCCACTGGTGATCAGATTTAGGAGAGGTTAATCCCCCAGACCCAGGTACACCCAAATCTGGGATGTCAGTATGGACCTGACGTACCTTAGGGGATGGTCACCAGCCAGGTCCCTCACCCTGGAACAGCCCACCCTGAAGGGACATGCTGATGGCCTTGTCTCAGCACAAAGAGTCCAGTTTCCTCCATCCACTACGATTGGACAATATGGTCCACTACACCATGTTACATTACCATTAGGGACTGGGCAAACAGAGCAGACCAGGAACATCAGGTCTAGTTATGGAATTCCGGGCATACCCACCTGAACCATGGTTATGTGTCATGACCCACATTGAACTACATCGACACAATAAGTAATCCTCGAGGGAGAGAAAAAGCCTCATGGGTCAGCCACAAGAAACGTTATGGTCGGGTGACGAGCCAAACTATCTCAAGTGGCTCAAGCAGGTACTGGGAGTTGCTGGAGTACAGATTAATGTGTATAAATCTTACTCCACCAGGACAGCATCCACATCAGTGACTAAGAGGATGGACGTGCCAATGGACCACATCCTGGCTACAGCGGGGTGGTCTAGGGACTATACGTTCCAAACTTTTATAACAAACCACTGACAGAACCTGTATCGTTTGCAGAAAAAGAATCTGCAAAAAATATATAATTTAAGCCCGGGGGAGCATTTGGTCTTGTTGTTGTTAATAACACCATTATTGTTTTTACAAACAGATTCATGGCTGATTACGATAACATACTTCCTCCCTCGAAAGACTTCGGCAGCGAGTGAAGTATGGACTGTTACACGGTTTGAAATCACAAAGCTTTAAAATCTTCACGTAGTCACTCACGTGACTCCGAAGTAAAATAGTAAGATTAAACGAGAACCTACCAGTTTGAAGTTTGATCTGTATTTTATGAGGAGTTACGATGAGGGATTACGTGCCCTCCGCTCCCACCATCAATAATATGGGTCAAACTGATAACTAAGGTCTCCTTTTCTTTACTATGTTTATTTCAATAACTGTGTCTGTCTGTGATTCCACACCGCTGCTTTGAAGTATGTCGCGCATGCATGCTGAGCGGGCTCTTCACGTAATCCCTCATCGTAACTCCTCATAAAATACAGATCAAACTTCAAACTGGTAAGTTCTCGTTTAATCTTACTATTTTATACATTTTATCCAGTTGTTATTGGTAACTATCATCTAACATTACGCTTACTCTGATTGAAAAAAAGCTTGCTATCAATTGTTAATATGGGGACTATTAGATAATTATCACATTATGTTAATTCCAGTGCATATTTCATTAGTGAGGTCAGCAACAGTGCAACATGTAGAGACATCAAGGTACCAGTTACACCAACAGCTGAATCTCTCTCTCTCTCTACATGCACAATGTCAAAATTTAATTTCAGTTTTACCCTGTAACAAAGATTGTGACATAACAGTCTATTGAAAAAAAAATCTTGCTTATGCCGGAAACCTGAAATAAAATCAGAAAGTGAAAACAGTCATGGGGTCATAGAATTGTACAGCATGGAAACTGGCCCTTGAGTCCAACTTGCCCTCATCACCCAACATGTCCCTTCTACACTAGTCTACCTGCCTGCGTTTGGCTCATATCCCTCTAAACCTATCCCATCCATGTACCTGCCTAAATGTTTCTTAAACGTTGTAATTGTACCTGCCTCATTCTCTGGCAACTCGTTCTATACACCCACCACCCTTTGAGTGAAACAGTTACCCCTCAGGTTCCTATTAACTTTTTCCCCCCTCACTTTAAACCTATGTCATCTGGTTCTCGATTTACCTACTCGGGGCAAGTGTATTTACCCTACTCGGGGCAAGTGTATATTCTTCTCATGATGTTGTACACCTCTATAAGATTACCCCGCTTCATCCTGCGCTCCAAGGAATAGAGTCCTAGGCTGCTCAAGCTCCCCATATAGCTCAGGCTCTCGAGTCCTGTTAACATCCTTATAAATATTCTCTGCACCCTTTCTAGTTTGACAACATCTTTCCTATAACAAAACTGAGCACAATACTCTAAATGTGGCCTCACCAAGATCTTATACAACTGCAACATGTTGTATAACAGTAACTGCAATGTTTCCATGTTTTGTTGTAATGCAGTGAAATCCTCACCGCTTGGTGATATGTAAATGATTCTGTAGATAACAAAGATTACAAAAACTAAAGTGAGTTTCTATGCAATTTGCACATTGATTGCCAGTTTCCTCCAAGGCAGAAATTCTTGGCCATAGAATTGAATGAACAAAATGATTAATTGTTCAATCTTGCTTCTTCAACAACTTGTCTATGCTTCATATTAAACTGCAGCAGTCATGTTACTTGTACTAGTTAAACCTCCTGCAATGCTCTCGCGTCCAGGGTTATGAGGTTGAGGCTGATATGTTTATGTTATTTCCCCTCCGTTAATCTTTCAGCCATTTTTGGAAGCAACACAACGTGACAACACACAGCATGGCTACAATTGAATTCCAAAAGTTTTGGGGTAAAACTGGGCTCTTATTGGCTCTGCGGTTCTGAAGTGGAAAACCATGGTGATACTCGCATGGTGATAATCATTTTGAGTCATAGAAAGAGTCATATAGCATGGATAGATACCGAGTTCATGCCAACATTGATAGCCCATTCATGTTGGTTCTATGTTATCCCATTTTTTCATCCGCTCCCTACATATACAGAGCAACTTGCAATGGCTAATTAATCTACAAACCCACACGCCTTTGGGATGAAAACTGAAACACCCAGAGGAAACTCATGCAGTCACAGGGAGAACGTGCAAACTCCACACAGACAGCACCCCTGGTCAGGATTGAACCTGGGTCTCTGGAGCTGTGAGGCAGCTGCTCTACCTGCTCCACCACTGTACTATCCCACTGATCGCTCCATTACAAGAAGGATCCGGTGGCTTGGGGGAAGGTGCATAAGAGGTTTACCAGTATGCTGCCTGGATTATGAGTTATTAGCTACAAGAAGATATAGGATAAACATGGATTGTTTTCTCTTGAACAACAGATTTAGTATGAAGACCTGATAGAAGTATATAAAATTATGAGGCATAGATAGGGTAGACAGTCAGAACCTTTTGGTAATGTCAAAGACTAGAGGGCATAGCTTTCAGGTGAAAGGAACAAAGTTTAAATGAGAGATGTGTGGAACATAATTTTTACACAAAGGATGGTGGGTGCCTGGAATACATTGCCAGAGAAGGAGGAGGTGGACATGATAATGGTGTTATAGGGGCTTTCAGATAGGCACATGGATATGCAGGGAGCTGAGGAATAAGTATAATGTACAGGCAGAGATCGTTTATCTGGGCTTCATGTTCAGTACAGATGTTATGGGCCAAAGGGCCTGTTCCTATGCTGTACTGTTCTATGGTCAATGTAACTTTGTACAGTGAATAATCATATCAAGAACTGAATGAGAGAGAAATCTGAAATAAATCAAACCAATGCCCAAACCCTGAGGTTAGATTAGTGTCTTTATAAGCTTCAGTGCGTCTTGCATCAAAACATTTAATCGTGGGTTTATTAAGTTTTTTGACCTTTCAATTACTCCAGGAACTGTCAGATCTAGCAGAGATCTAGCAGGGTAGATAGTCTATGAATTAATGATAATATTTGTGCAGGGATTAACCGGATTGTTATTACACCAGTAATCATGTACAAATGTCTATGCAGGAAGTTGTGTTCTTGTATTGAGAGAAAATTAATTACTGAGAGCACTATAGATAGTAATAATACATCCGCTACCATGTTACTGCCATCTGTTATAATATTCATCGGCAGAATACATGCAGTTTACTGCAATATGTTCAACGTTTACCTTCACTGCAGTTGCATTTCAATGTTGCGATGTGCTGAATTGCCAATTTTATGAATAATAAGGTGGATATTTTTCAATTATATTTTAGTGGTGATCCAAACACTATATATATTTCCTTGCCGAATATGTTTGGAATTATTGTTTTTTGATAGTTGGTTGTTGGGAAAGAATTACTTGCTGATAAATTATTTTCACTCAAATTAGTGATTGAAATATCGTGTGGAATTTTTATGCGGCAATGGAAGAAAAGTAAACACATTCTGAAACTGTAAACTTCAATGAAAAGTGCTAGGTGTGCTTGCAGTGAGAGAAAATAAACAGTACTCAGAAGGTTACAGATGAGGGCAGAGGTCAGGTGCAGTTTGTTCTTAAATGCCAATGATTCAGCCTGGTCTGCAGGGTGACAGGAAACATGACGTGGGAGTCACGAAGCTCCTTTCATCTTGAGCACTTGGATCCAAACCCCAACAGTAACTGAAAGATAGACAATGCACTTGAGATAAAGTGCTTATGCAAGGCTTCTTGATCTAATGAATCCCAAGGGAATTCCAGCTATAAATTGCTTGGAATTCTCTTCCGTTTCAATTGAACAGCTGATTAGAGAAAGCCCCAATTTCAGTGATTATTAGCCAGTAGAATTAAACTCCATCTAGTTAACTATCATTTACTTTCCTTGGAGACATTATGATTTGATTTTGGGTCACAATCACCTCGTCGCTCAAAATCTTTATTAGTTCATTCTTCACGGTTCTAATCTTACTTATATCCATATTTATAATCTTACCTGTTGGACATACCTTGATCATTAAAGTGTTACATTTGCATTTCATGTCACAGAGTAAATTACCAGCATTACTTCTTGGCTGAACATTCTCCATTTCATGATGAGTTTTAGTCAGCCCTTTCAAGAAGCCCCTCAAATGCAAAATAAAATGGTCAGCTGTGCTGTGTCAGACAGGAGCTAAATGCATGCATCATTTCTTTACTATCAATCACATGGCAGATAGCATGATAATAACAACAATCTGTATTTATATAGCACGGGTAATGTAGGGATTGGTCTTCCACTGATCCTAAGATGGCTGGTCACCTCCTCTCAGGCTATTTTATTTCTCAGAGTGTGGGCCTGTTGTAAACCCCTCTGCCTGGCTGCCTTCCATCTCATCGACATAGTCTAGGACAGAGCAGCATAGCTTCTCCCTGTGTAAATGGCTGGATATATTCAAAGAATGACACTGACAGCTGGTGTAGCACCATAGCTAGACTGCCCAACTTGTCACTGATATTGAATGTTTCACTCAAAACGTCCAGGGAGCAAATTAAAACAAAGCTATTGCAAACTGATAGAGGCCTGGATAGAGTGGATGTGGAGAGGATGTTTCACTCGTGGGAGAGTCTAGGACCAGAGGCCATAGCCTCAGAATAAAAGGTCGTACTTATAGGAAGGAGATGATGAGGAAATCTGCATTTAGTCAGAGGGTGGAGAATCTATGGAATTCCTTGCCACAGAATGCTGTGGAGGCCAAGTCAGTGTGTTGGGAGAGGGGAGAAGAGGGAGTACCAGGGTGAAACTCGTGGGTGAGATGGAGTCAGTGGAAGGGAGGTTTGTTTACTTGACGGTCCGGGCTGCATCCACAATTCTCCGTAGTTTTTTGCGGTCTTGGTTGGAACTGTTCTCAAACCATGTTGTGATTCATCCTGATAAATGCTTTCTATGGCACATCTATAGAAGTTAGTGAGAGTTGTTGGGGATATGCCGAACTTTCTAAACCTTCGAAGGAAGTAGAGATTACAATCTCAGTTCACAGCACAAGAGATTTAGGATTGGCATAAGGAGAAATCTATTTCCTCAGAGTGAGTACCAGAATAGACAATGTGAAGGTTTATTAAATTCTTGTACCCAAAAGTTTACACCTTATTAACAACTGGTTTAGTTAAGTTTAATTTAGTTTAGTTTAGAGATACAGCGTGGAAACAGGCCCACCAAGTCTGTGCCGACCAGAGATCCCCATAGACAGGGACTATCCTACACACTTGGGGCAATTTGCAATCTTTGCGGATGCCAACTAACCAACAAACCCGTACGTCTTTGGAGCGTGAGAGGAAACCGGAGCACCCAGGGAAAACCCACTCGGTCACAGGGAGAATATACAAACTCCATACAGACACCGGCCAAAATCAGGTTCGAACCCGCGTCTCTGGCGCTGTAAGGGAGGAACTTTACTGCTGTGTCACTGTGCTGCCCCATAACATGCAGATCCATAACTAAAATTCTTTAATGTCATGAATTTTGGCTGTGCAACGTCTTTCTTGGGTGCCTTGGATGTGTAGAGAAGACTGTGATGTACTTTATCACTTGCAACAATGCGCAACATGTGTCCCTATCGTTGTAGCTATGTAGCAAAACGAAGAGATTGCCTGTGAAGGTAGTCGTATAACTAATTATTCTCCACTGTACATTCACATACAAAATATTTATGCTCTGCATTAAGCAACTCATCGTGCTATTGAATTAAAAAAGCAATGTAATGCAGAAATTAGGAGTCAGAAATAAAAACATAAAATGTTAGAAATACTCAGCGGGTTGGGCAGCCTCTGTGGAGGGAAAGGCAGAGTTAATGTTTCAGATAAAAGCATTAGCTCCTTTCCTCTCTCTTGTTCTCTCGAGTATTTCCAACATTTTATCTTTTGATGGGACTCAAACACTGGACTCAACACATGATTATAATGTTCAGTCATCTGCTTATTACCTTATGAACAAAAACTTTTAAGTACATAAAGCACTGAATAGACCTTTGAAAGTAAAGATTCCAGTAGATTGATGCATGGAAAATGTCTGACTATGTTGAAAAAATTCTTGGACAAAACTCCAACGATATAACTATATTTTAATTCAAAAGATGATTCAGTTTTACAAATCGTTTGTTCCCGAGTATATAAATCTACAGCATTAAATCTGTAGGTATTAAAAAATTCAAGTCGTTTGCTCCTGCTTTAATAGTTTTTTTTATCTTGATAGTCTTCATTGATCGGACAGGTATATATCACCTGAGAGTTTGATATATTTCCCCTGGGCTCCGCACTCCACGTTCTACTCTCTGTTCTGGTGGGTTGCCAGACATCCTGCTTCTAAACTTATTCCAAGACCAACATCGGCTTGGCTGACCAAGCAGAGAAGTTGCGTTTCAGGCTGCAACACTCCATCATATCCTACTCAGGTCATGGATGAAATACTTTGAACACCAACTTCAAAAAGCAAGAACAGAAGCAAATTGGCAATTTCAAATATGATTCATAGATTTATAAGCATAGATTTATAAGCATCAAAGAGCCACTCAAACCCAGCAATGGTAAAATAATTTACTTTTCTTCACTTCCAAAACCAGCCCAGTGGAGCTCTCTGGAACTTATCTATCTCCTCCATCAATGTTCAGCCTGACATGGATCATGTCGACACTATGAGAGGGTTCATTCTTCCATGCATTCTAATGATTACTTTTCTGATATTCATGAACATGACTCTAAATATGTAATGGAACTTTAAATCGGAGGAACAGTTTATGCATAGAAAAAGAGGAAAGGTAAAGGTAGTGCGTAAGTCCATCAGCCAATTTGACCCTTTTGACAAGCTCTACCATTCACTGTAATGAGGGAATGGTGAATCATGAGAGGAACAGATCGGGTAGATGCACAGTCTCTGGCCCAGAGTAGAGGAATCGAGAAATAGAGGACATAGGTTTAAGGTGAGGGGGGGGGAAAGGTTTAATAGGAACCCGAGGGGTAACTTTTTTCAAGATGACCTACTGGATATAACAAGACGTTATAGAGTTTCGGATCATAGGCTCAATGGCAGCATCCACTTTGTACTGAAGTTCAATGGTAGAACCCTAAAATCCCCATGAAGAGCAAGGGATATCAATCCTTCCCTGTGTAACCATGGCCAAAGGTTGATGATATGCAATATCAGGGGAGCTGAAATGAAAAATATCATCGGGAACTCTGCTGCAGCCCAATGAATTGCTCAGAGCCAAGAAGCCCCTCCATTTGAAGAGCCAGTGTATTTGAGGGGAACCAGATTGAACAAGACAAATCTCCTTTCCGGTTCAGATGAAGTTTCTTTGACCTGCAACATTAACCCTGTTTTCTCTTCCCAGAGATACAGCCTGAGCTGCTAAGTATTTCCAGAATGTTCAGTTTTTATATGACAAGGCCTAAGCTGCGACTAATAATACAGCAGTTCTAAGTTCATGTTGATAAGTTCTTAAGTTATAGGAGCAGAAGTTAGGCCATTCGGCCCATCAAGTCTACTCCACCATTCAATCGTGGGTGATCTATCTTTCCCTCTCAGCCCCATTCCCCTGACTTCTCCATATAACCCCTGGAACCCATACAAGTCAGCTGCAAAATGCACAATGGCATAGCTGCTGCCTCATAGCTCCAGAGACTTCGGGTGCTGTCAGTGTGAAGTTTGCATGTTCTCCTTGTGACCACGTGGGTTTCCTCCTGGTGCTCTGGTTCCCTCCCACATCCCAAAGATCGTAGGTTAATTGACCTTAGTGGATGAGAAAGTGGGATAACATAGATCTCGTGTGAACAATGGACTCGATGGGTTGAAAGGCTTATTTCCATGCTCTATCTCTAAACTAAAACAAACTGGAATTTAGCAGCTAATTCATGTCTTTAGCAGCACTTTGACTGCCTGGATCTCCCAGATGAGTGCAGCTCCAATCATAGTTACAAGTCTTGACACCATCCAGAACAAAACAATTAGGTTGGCTGGTGCTGCAAGGGTCCAAACATTCTCCATCTGTATCTTGTTTTCAGTGTGTACCATCTACGATGTGCACAACTACGTTTCCAGAATCTATCCCACAGCACCAATCTCGTGAGCTCAACCACTGTGAAGGCAAGGGCAAAAAGTGCATCAGAATCCATCGAGTCAGCTTATAATTCACACACCAATCTTAATGTGAAACGAATTTTGCTGCCTTCATTGTCGCTGGGTCAATGGGTTTTTGGATGTCAAATCAGGGCAGGACCTACACAGTAAATAGCAGGGCTCTGCGGAGTGTTGTAGAGCAGCAGGTTCTAGGAGTGCAGGTACATAGTTCCTTGAAAGTGGTGTCACAGGTAGATAGACCTTTGGCACATTGATCTTCATAAGTCAGGGTATTGAGTAGAGAAGTTGGGAGGTCATGTTACAGTTGTACAAGACATTGGTGAGGCCACATTATGTTTGTGTTTTGTTCACCCGATTATAGGAAAGATGTTGTTAAACTGAAAAGGGTGCAGAAAAGATTTACTAGGATGTTGCCAGGACTTGAGGACCTGAGCTATAGGGTGAGATTGAGCAGGCTAGGACTTTATTCCTTGGAGTGCAGGAGGAAGAGGGTGTGTATAGTTGTGTATAGGGTCATGAGAGGAATAGATAATTAAGGTAAATACAGTATTTTACCCAGAGTAGGATCATGACAGAAGCCTCCTCGTGGAGATGCCTGTAAAACGACGACACGATGCACTCTGTAATGCATTGGGTGACCAATTCTGTCAACATGTTAGACGACGACAAAAGCCAACAGCGACCAAGGCAGAGGTCAACGCCCAGAACAATGTCATCGAAAAATTGGCAAACAGCTGATTTGAAGTGACCCAACAACAATCCGCACTGCAGCCCGGGCTCTGTTTCTCGGTGGCAGAATATGCAAGCCCCATCTGCAGCCGCTCTAAACATGCACGCAAGGTGGACACTGCATTGACTGCTGCCCGCAGGAAAATCACAGGACCCCTGAAGCCGACAAACGTTGAACACCTGTACGAGCTGGCAGGCATTGACGAACCATCTCGAAGACGTGATCGGGCAGCTGCAGTAGAACGCTTCAATGCAGACACAGACCCCCGCCACCCCTTGCACAAACACCAACATGCCAAGAAACGCTTGAAGAGTTGGAACAGCTTCATGGAACTAGAGACAACCGTGCCAGGCACCAAAACCAAACAACAGATGGCACCAGGACACCACCTGCCTTATACTACCTGGAAAGCCCTAAACCGCTTCCACACTGGAGTGGGACGTTGCAGACTCAACCTGAAGAAGTGGGTGCTCTCGGACTCTGACAAGTGCAACTGTGGAGAGGTACAGACAATAACCCACCTACTGACTTGCGGCGGAGAGGCATGCACGGCGGACGATGCCCGCAGAGGCACAGATGTGGCACTGGCTGTGGCAAATCGATGGCAGAACGTCAACGAGCGAACAAACCCAGAGTAGGGGAATCGAGAAGCAGAGGACATGGGTTTTAGTTGAAGGGAGGAAGATTTAATAGGAACCTGGGAGGCAACTTTTTTACACAAAGGGTGGCAGGTATATAGAACAAGCTGCCGGATGAGGTAGTTGAGGCAGATATTATCAGGCAGGTGGGACTAGTGTAGATGGGACATGTTGGTTAGTGTGGATAAGTTGGACCGAAGGGCCTGTTTCCATGTTGTATGACTCTATGACTGAATTTCAGCCTAGATTTTGTGTTTCAGTCTCCAGATTCTGGATTCCAACCATGATCCACAACCCAAAGGTGAGCATGCTGACCCCGAGTCAAGGCTGACAACCAGTTAAACCAACCACAAATTAAACAGCTAATTTAAGCTGTCCATTGACCATCTAAAGCTCAATGGGATACAAGCCAGGGATTTTCAAACCTATCCTATTTTAACAATGCATTCCCACCAACATTGTTCTTTGCAATAACTCAGCAACCATGAATGCCAAGAAACCCCTTGATGTAGCGGAAATGAAGTACAACCAGATTTGATTCTTTACAAATGATTAATGTGTGGAGCTGGTGGGGTTTTTTTTTTTGTTGCTCTGGAACCAGTTCTTTGCCGCAATGTATTGTGTACACTGTGGTGGTTAATCTTTCAGGTACTGGAGGCATGAAAGTAATTGTAGCTGCTGCTCTCAGCCTCTCTGTTCTGGGTCAAGAGTTGGACTTGCAACAGCTTCAGTCTCCCAGCTTCTTTGCACTGACTCGAGAAGTTGGACCATATCATACGTTACTTGGCTTCAGAGTGCAAGATCTGTAATGCATACGGTGCTGAAAATGGTGCATGATCTCCAAATATGAATGCGGTTATAAAATTGGTGATAATTTGTTTAATAAGAGACAAAGTCAGATTCACTGGATAGGATTGACAATTGAATTTGTATTCATTCTATACATATGCATCATTTACGTTTAGTTAATGGCTCACGCAAATATATCTGTGACCTTTTTATTCTTCACAAGGTTTAACAAATACTTTTATATCAAGGCTGGCCATAGAAAAATGACTGGAAGCTAATTGTGGCTGACTGCCATCATTTATGTGTACTCAGTTGCTCCAGAATCCTTTTGAACGATATGGCTCTTATATTGGTCACTAGACCACAAAACCTGGCGTCAATAAATCTGATAACATTTTGAAATTGACTCGGTGATAAGTCATTTTATTAGCTCCATTTGCCTACTCTTGAAAACAGGAGCTTTCGTACTCTGGAGATAGGAGCCTTGACATGAAAGGCGATGAGGTTAACAGCAGGGGTAGACTTGGAGGTGAAATACATTAGTTATATAACTCGCAGCAACAGGGGCTTAAACGTATACCATTCCAAATGGGTAAAAAAACACATCCGTTTAAATTGGAAGGTTGAAATTTGGGACATAAATTTTTATACATTTTACAAAACTGACTTCAATGGAGTTATAGAATCATACTAGACCAAGTGCAGACTCCCCCAATGGTGTGATCCCCCAACTCAATATTCCGCCATGCACCCGTCTCCTCCTTTGGAACTGAGCCCGTTCCCAAATGTAAGATTGCAGCCCTCCCCTGCCTGCTGCAGCAGTGAAAAGTTCAGTGTTCCTCTCTTGCAACTTTGTTTCGAAGTGTGTTGGAAGCTGACATGTAAATGGAGAAGCCTGTTTATTTTCGAAATACTTGGGGGGGGGGGGGGGGGGGGGGGGGGGGGGGGGGGGGGGGGGGGGGCGGGGGGCGGGAGAAGGATTTGATTAAAAACATGTACTTCAACACGACGAAATGAAATGAGGAGCGGATACTTAGAAAGAAAAGCGAAACCTCTACCAAAATGGAAAATATCTCGGAGATTGAGCATCATTGGCGTGGCAATGAATCAAAGAAAGAACTAACGGCAGTCACGGCAGGCGGACTGATTTGAGTTTTATATATATACTAGACCAAGTGCAGACCTGTTGTGTCTGCTCCCCCAATGTTTAGATCCCCCAACCCAATATACCACCATGCATCCGTCTCCTCCAATGGAACTGAAGCCGTTCTCAAAAGTAAGATAGCACTGCCCTGCCTCTTTAAAAAAAAAGGGCCTGCTGCAGCAGTGAAAAGTTCAGTGTTCCTCTCTTGCAACTTTGTTTCGAAGTGTGTTGGAAGCTGACATGTAAATGGAGAAGCCTATTTATTTTTGAAATACTTGGGGGTGGGTGGGGGGGGGGGGGGGGGGGGGGGAGAAGGATTTGATTAAAAACATGTACTTCAACACGACGAAATGAAATGAGGAGCGGATACTTAGAAAGAAAAGCGAAACCTCTACCGAAATGGAAAATATCTCGGAGATTGAGTGTCTGGATTGGGCGTGGCAATTAATCAAAGGAAGAAATGCAGCCGGGCGGCAGCCGGACGGCAGGCGGACTGATTTGAGTTTTATATATATATAGATAAGATAGACTAGACCAAGTGCAGACCCGTTGGGGCTCCCCCAATGGTGTGGGCAACCCAATATTCCACCATGCACCCGTTTCCTCCATTGGTACAGAGCCCGTTTTCCAAATGTAAGATTGCAGCCCTCCCCTGCCTGCTGCAGCAGTGAAAAGTTCAGTGTTCCTCTCTTGAAACTTTGTTTCGAAGTGTGTTGGAAGCTGACATGTAAATGGAGAAGCCTGTTTATTTTTGAAATACTTGGGGGTGGTTGGGGGGGGGGGGGGGGGGGGAGAAGGATTTGATTAAAAACATGTACTTCAACACGACGAAATGAAATGAGGAGCGGATACTTAGAAAGAAAAGCGAAATCTCTACCGAAATGGAAAATATCTCGGAGATTGAGCGTCTGGATTGGGCGTGGCAATGAATCAAAGGAAGAAATGCAGCCGGACTGATTTGTTATATATATATATACTAGACCAAGTGCAGACCCGTTGGGTCTGTTTCCCCAACGGCGTTTGCGGGGGGTGAGAAGAGGGGACGGAGGAGGAGGAAACGGGATAGATTTGGGAGGGAAAGGAGAGCGCAGTAGGGGGTGAAGACTGGGAGAGAGATGTGGCGGAGGGGGGATGGGGAAGGGAGGGATGGGGAGAGGTGTGGGGGAAAGAGTCGGGAGGGAGAGTGAGGGGAAGGGGGAGAGACGTGGAAGAGTGGGGAGGGAGGTGGAGAGGGGTAGCAGGAGTGATATCCCAGAGGGATAGGGGGGGGGGGGTAGAGAGGGGATTTGGGGAACGGGGGGGGGAGAGAGAAGGATGGGAGAGGAAGATAGGTAGATAGATAGATAGATAGATAGATAGATAGATAGATAGATAGATAGATAGATAGATAGATAGATAGATAGATAGATAGATAGATAGATAGATAGATAGATAGCACAGAAATTGCCCATTCAGCCCATGGACTACACACCAACCACCTGACACACTATCCTGCACTGATACCATATTTTCATTAGTTACATCCTGATTTTACCACTGACCTACACACAAGGTGCAATATACAGTGGCCAATTAACCTACTAACTCACATGTCTTTAAGGTGTTAGAAACTGGAGCCTCCAGGGAAAACCCACACAGTCTTAAGGAGGAAGAGTAACCCGAGGGGTAACTTTTTACACAAAGGGAGGTGAGTGTATGGAACGAGCTGCCAGAAGTGGTAGTTGAGGCTGGTACTATTGCAATGTTTAAGAACCATTTAGACAGGTGCATGGATAGGATAGGTTTAGAGGGATATGGGCCAAACATAGGCAGGTGGGACTAGTGTGGATGGGACATGTTGGTCATTGTGGGCAAGTTGGGTTGAAGGGCCTTTATCCATGCTATGACTCTAGACTCTATGACTCTAACTCTATGAGAACATGCACACTCACAGTCAGCACCAGAGGTCAGGGCCACTGAAACTGTAATGCAGCAGAATTACTAGTTACAATAGAGATGGTTTTGCTCTCTCCCTTCCAAAGTGATTATATATAATGCAATCAATAATTATTATCCCTCTCCAGGCTTAACAAATTATATATATGTCACCAAAATGCCAGACTAGGAAGCCATTTAGTCCAAAGACCTTTATTTTGTGCAAACTTTGCCTGCAATGTCAGCTTTGACAAAAGTGGGCAGATAAATCTGTTCCCAGCTATGCTTGAAACAACAACAAAAAAATGTGCGCTGTCTTGCAGTGGTTTCAGCCTTTCTGATTAAAGTTTACTGGCCTAAAATATTATATCTATGCACCAATGCTCTCTCCCTAAATATTATATCTATGCACCAATGCTCTCTCCCTAAAATATTACATCTCTGCACCAATGCTCTCTCCCTTGCTGTATATTTCCAGATTTAAAAAAAACTTGAATTAACGTTTTATAGACCTAACAACCTGGGTTCAATCCTAACCTCTGGTGCTATCGTTGTGGAGTTTGCATGTTCTCCCTATGATCGCATGGGTTTCCTCCTTTATTGTCTGGTTTCCGCTTAAAGATGCTCTTGTTGGTACGGTAAATGGCCTGTGGTATAGATAGATGGGTTGCAGGAGAATTGGGGGCTTTGACTCAGGGGACTCTTTTTTTTTTAAACATTAACTCAGTGGGGCTCAATGGCTCCTTTCCATATCTTAAGAAAATTAAAAAAATGTAAATTTTGTGGTTAACAGCATCTGCAGTGCGTCACTTTTGGACTCCTATGTAAACCCCTCACTGGCCAAATTCTTTGCATAAATTCATCTTATTAGTCAAAGAAATGATGAACTGGAGACACCCTTAAACTCAGCAAGAAGGTAATGCTTTGTATGTAAAACCTGAATTTGTGGGTTGCCAAATAGATAATGGCAAATTTTGTAATTAATCCAATAGATATTCATATCCAATTAGCTCCATTAATTCAAATGCTGGTTTTAGCACAATTACCGTTGTCACATTTACATAAAGATAGAATTTTTTGAGTTCCTGGCCAAGGTCTATTTATTTATTAGCTTTATATGTAAATGGAAAACTGGGTTAAAGTTACGCATGTTAATTAAGCGCGATTAACATAAATCTGATCTTCATGACATTAAACCCCATTTACTGATGAGTCCCAACACTAACCTGCTGACTGAACCATTGAATAGAGAGCATTGTGCTCCCTCTGCATTGCACAAGTGAAGAAGATCAGGAACAAATCAACTGGGTTGTCGCAATATTCCAAAAAGCACACTGGTGAAGGTGGGTGGAAGTAAATCATATCCTCCAATTATTCCCCCATTTATCATTTGGGAAAGCAGATTCATTTCTTTATTAATCATGGCAATTACTACTTGTGATGTGATGGATGTGTTTTCCTCTGCTCTACCTTTATTTTGTAAGAGGATTTTTTGCTGCTCTTGTATTAATATTATTTCTGCAAGTATGCTTCTTTTTCTACCAGGATAATAATATTTATGCCATGTGTATCAGTTAGCATTGACAGTCATACGGAAGAGAAACAGGCCCTTCAGCCCACTCAATCCACACTGAGAACAAAAACCCATCCTCATTTATTCTGCACGAGGTTATAGTTTTATTTTTTAGTGATACAGCCCTTCATCCCACCGAGTCCACTCCGACCAGCAATCCCCGTTCACTAACACCATCCCACACACTAGGGACAATTTATAATTTTCACCAAAGCCAATTAACCTACAAAGCTGTACGTCTTCGGAGTGTTGGAGGAAACCAGAGCACCTGGAGAAAATACACGCAGTGATAGGCAGAACCTACAATCTTCGTACAGACAGAATCAAACTCAGGTCTCCGATGCTGTAAGGCAGCAACTCTACTACTGTGCCATCATTCCGCCCCAAATAATCCAAAATTGTTTTGCACATTCCCCGCAATTGCACCCAGGTTCTACCACCACCTGCAGATCAGCGACAGTTTCTCTGGTTCTTGATTCCCCACCTCAAGGTAAAAGACTGATTCTTCCCCCTATTTGTTCACCTCGTGATTTTATACACCACTATAAGATCACCCCACAATCTCCTGTGTTCCAAGGAATAGAGTTCGGGCTCTCGAGTCCTGTAAACATCCTCGTAAATCTTCTCTGCACTCTTTCCAGCTTACTGCTATCCTTCCTGCAGGAGGGTGACCAAAACTGAACGCAATTCTAAATGAGCGACCTCACCAGTATCTTGGCCAACTGTAACATAACATCCCAACTTCTCTACTCTATACCCTAATAGATGAGGGCCAATTTATTAAAAAAACGTCTTTACCACCCGATCTACCTGTGACACCAAATGTTCTAAGAAAATGGATACAAGGATATATTTTTCTGATAGGTTTACTGGGTCACAATTAATATTGAAGAAACACCCTTAATTCCGTGGTCTTAATCAAAGTACAGCAAACTGATCTCACTGGAATGTAATAATAGAACACAGATATGGCGGCACAGTGGCACAGTAGAATTGTTCCCTTATGCCCCTGTCCCACTTAGGAAACCTGAACGGAAACCACTGGAGACTTTGCGCCCCACCCAAGGTTTCTGTGCGGTTCCCGGAGGTTTTTGTCAGTCTCCCTAATGGTCGAAAGTGGTTTCCGCTTCTTCTATGTTCCGGAGATTATTTCAAAAAATTCAAAACCAGCCGTGATTAAAAATAGGTTTCCGTTTTAAAAATCGGTAATTTTTTAGTCGAAGCCGGTTGCGATGCTAGTTGAAGGTGGTTGACGGAGGTTGCAGGTGGTGGAAGGTCTCACCTTCCACTACCTGTAACGTCCGGCAACAATAATCGCCGGAACATAGAAGAAGCGGAAACCGTTTTTTCCGGGTGCTCCGGATTCGTATCAAACTACAAATACTTACAGGTTTATAGGTTAGTTAGTTTCAGTAAAATTTGTAAATTGTCCCTAGTGTGCAGGATAGTGCTAGTGTACAGGATGATCGTTAGTCGGCACGGACTCCGTGGGCTAAAGGGCTCGTTTCCGCGGTGTATCTCTAAAGTCTAAAGTCTAAAGATAGCAATCCAAAATTGGCACCTTATTCTGTTTAGTGTGAAGCAGGCAATAGACTCGTATCCTTAGTATAGAAGGCCATTTGGCTCCATCATCATTGTGAAATGCTATACCATGTCAAGTCACAGATCAATATAGTTAAGTTAAGAATCACAGCATGGAAACAACTATTTGGCCCACTGATCCACGCAAAGTGGGACGACAGATGGCGCAATGGGCTAAGTGTTCTGTGGAGTGGAGTGCATACTATCGTTGTGTCCTTGGGGCAAGACACTTCACCCACCTTTGCCTGTGTGTAAATGTAATGTAATTATGTGAAGCACTTTGGGGTCAATGCAAGTTGACTAAAAATGTGCTATATAAATAAGATTATTATTATTATTATTATTATTATTATTATTATTATTATTATTATTATTATTATTATTATTATTAACCATCAATCACCTATTCTCACTATTTCTATGTTATACCACTCTCTACCCATTAGGGGTAATTTACAGAGGTCAATTAACCAGCAAACCTGCATATCTTTGGGATGTGGGAAGAAACCAGAGTACCCAGATGAAACCCACACAGCCACAGAGAGAAAGTGCAAACTCCACACAGGCAGCATCTGAGGTCAGGATTGAAACCAGGTCTCTGGCGCAGTGAGGCAACATCTCCACAGCAGTGCTGCTGTATCACCCTTTATTTAATGTTAATTGTTAATTGAGTTATTTTAACTAGAACGGAATATTTAATTTCAGATATTTTGACCTTAAATGATAAAAATGTCATTCTAACAGCAAATAGGTGGCATGTGTAAGTTATTGGGGCAAATCCTCCAAAATTATGGAAGAACTCGGATAAGGACATGGACATTTTAAAAAGACAAATTTGCTGGCTGCAATGGAAAAACCCCCAATCCACAAAGAATCACTTTCAAGTTTCAAAACCTGTCTGGCCTGTGGACTTGGGCATCACACAAATATGCAAATGATGTGGACAGGAAAGGCTGAGACGGAGATAACGAGATTATCTTGGATACACAAAGGAAGGAACCAAGTCTCAGCAGACGGTGGTAAACAGGCCAGCCCAAGCTCAATCACCATCTTGGATGACCCATCCATCGAGACAATAGGAGCCCATCCAGGCGATGGGATAACGATCAGGCTGAGGGATCATGACATCAGCCAACCTCTTATCATCGGAAGCCTATTGTTCATGCCAGATCGAAACTGGGAATCATCAAAAGAACCCTTTTATCCAGAGGACCACCTGGGGGTTTCAAAGGAAGCTCAGGTATAAAAACAGTAGTCAAGCCAGAACTCTTTCTCTTTTTCTGCTCTGCTGGATGGCTCGTGAGACCAATTGTAAGTACCCCAGTGACCTGGTGAAATTCCCGAAATAAGATAGAGGTTGAGAAGAAGGGGAAAGAGGGTACTTGCAAGTAAAATTGTGTAAAGTAAGTTTTACGACGTGCCCAATAGTTTTCCGTCCATAGTCTTAGTTTAAAGCATAAGTTTAGCCACGTATTATGTAGTGTTGGTGAGATTCGATTTCTCATTGTTTAATAAAGCCTGTACATTTTAGACTTGCTTTGAGTCCATCTTGGTTTCTGTTTTCTCTCATCAGCACACTCTGGTCAATTCAACCTTTTTTTTTTATCATATCCCACCATAATTCCGAGATCTAGAACCTAGGGGAATCCCTTTTGTTGTATTCTCTCTCTTGGAAACCGCTCGAGTGGAGTGGTGGCCGTTTGACCCTCCGACAAGGGAGAGAATAACTCGGGCAGTTGGGCCCGAAGGGAAATAAAGGGAAACGCAAAACCCCTACATGTGTTAAATTGTTTATAAATTGATACAATTACACCATAGTACAACAAGAATCCACTTCTCTACATTGGCAACACTGTTCTGCTATATTGCCTGCATCTGCTTTCAGGCATTCACTGCATTACCAATGTGTTCTTTCCGATAATATTCATTATGTATAAGCATAAATCCCAATTATTTTTAAGGATTGTAAAAAGCATTATGGTTTGGAACAACAGATCAGGCTCTCAGTGTTTTACCACCCCATTACTGTCAATGAGGGTAATGTAACAACAGAGTAAGCCTTATAAAATCTCCATTATTAGCCATGTTGCTCCATTTGACATTACAAAATACTTGTTAAAAACAGCTGAATATACGGTGTGCGAGCAGGCTATATGGTCCCTCGAGTCTATTCAGTCATTCAATAAGATTATGGCAATTTTCTTTCCCCTCAAGCTTGTAACAACTACAATGTGGTGGGATGGCAGCAGTAACACGGCCACAGTTTCTACATTTGCAGCAGTGACTTCTCTTTAAAAATACATATTTGGTTATAAAGTGCGTTGCGACATCTGGGGGGTCATGAAAGTCATGAAAAAATGTTTTATTTTAGAACTAAGATTTTACAAACTAGTGAGCAAGGAACAGAACTTTGCACACCAGGACTCCACGTTGGGAATTCAGCCAAAAAGGTTGTGACACTCAAGCAGAATCTTGCTATTCATTTGTCTTTCTACATTCGGTAGGCGGCGCGGCTCTGGCCAGCAGCGGCCTCTGCAGCTGTCCGCAGTCTGTGTTTTAATGTAGTTTTTTTGTTATTTTTTGTTGGTGTGTGTGTGTGTGGGGGGTGGGGGTGGGGTGGGGGGGGGGGGGGGGGGGGAACTTTTTAAATTACTGGAGACCCGACCTTTTCTCGTCGGGTTTCCATTGTCGTTGAGGCCGTAACGAGGAGCGGCCTCCAACAGGAGGAAGCCGGGGACTCAGGTGCTACTCACCGTCACCGTCGCGGGGCTGGTCGAGTCCGGAGCGGGTTGCTGCTGCTGCTCCAGCTGCTGAGTCGGAGGCTGCTGCGGAGTCGGAGGCTGCTGCGGAGTCGGAGGCTGCTCGGAGGCTGCTGCGGAGTCGGAGGCTGCTGCTGAGTCGGGGGCTGCTGCTGATGCGGAGGCTGCTGCTGCGGGTCTGCGGAGAGCGGCGCCGGGAGCCCGCGGCTCCTCTGGAGAGAGACCGCTTTTCGGGGCTCCTGCAACGGCGAATTCTCCCACCCGAGTTGCGGGGTCGAAGAGCTCCTGGAGCAGGGCCTAACACCATTGCCCCGCGCGGCTGGAACGGCCGCGGGACTTTACGAGCGCACACCGGGGGCTCTAACACCAAGACCCGGTGTGCGACCTCGCACCACCCGGCGTGGCTTCGATGGCCGCGGGACAATCGCCATCGCCAGCCGGGGGCTTTGACTTTGACTCTGACATCGGGGGGGGGGAGAGTGCAGTGGAGAGATAAGTTTTTTTTGGCCTTCCATCACAGCTATGTGATGGATGTTTATGTAAAATTGTAATTATGTTGTGTCTGGGTCTATTTGTGTGTAATGTATGGCTGCAGAAACGGCATTTCGTTTGGACCTCTAGGGGTCCAAATGACAAATAAATTGACTCTTGACTCTCTCTTGACTCTTTCAGTATGGAAAACTGAGCAGGGTGTGTCATGTTATTGCGTGCGCACACGTATTGTGCCAAGGTTAAGCACCCGTAATTTATTTTCCAGTTCTTACAAGAACCTTAAGGATCCTAGAGTTAATGACCCTAACCCCACATTGACATTATTTGATTTAAGCAACACAGGATAAAACAGGGTAAAACTGGAGGAACTTCACCTCATATTCCACGTGGGTTGCTGACAATCCGTCAGTATGAGTATCAAATCCTCCAATCTTAGGAAACTACTAACAACCCTCTACTTTCTCCCTCACCCCCCCCCCCCCCATCCTCCCCCCCCGTCCTCTCTTTCTCCCCCCCCACGTCCTGTTTCTACCCCCCCCCCCCCCCCCCCCCCCCCCCCCCCACCTGTGGCCCACCTGGACTTGCACCTATTTCACCCCTCCCCCACCTCCTACAATCCTTCCTCTGGCTTCACAATTTACAACTTCTGTCTCACACCTTCCACCTTAATCTCTGCCCTTTGTTCCAATCATCTGCCTATCAAAAGCACCCCTCACCTGTGTCCCACCTACTTTGTCTGCCCCTCCTGCCTTCCAGCTTTCTTCACCACCAACCTGAAATGTCACCTATGCATGTTCTCCAGAGATGCTGCCTGACCAGCTGCATTATGTTCCAGAATGTCATGTCCCTTTAGACTTTTGTCTTTACTTTAGGCTTTAGAGACACAGTGTTGAAGCAGGCCCACCTAGCCCCAACTACTTTAATGATATAGCCTCATTTAAAGAGTTTTGTACTGTAATGTCCCTCATTACTCCAGTCAAGAATTCCTCAATCAATATTGTAATGCCACTTCCTCCTTTATATTATATTCTGGAATGTTCAGTTGCCAGTCCTACCCTTCTTTCAAACTCGCCACTGTGATAGCAATAATATTACCTTCAACATTAGCAACATTGTTCAATATTGGAATAAACCAACTATTAAAAAGATGAAGTTTGATGAAATAAATAGTACGGGCAGTACTTGATTAGTACGGTTGTCAGGGGTTATGGGGAGGAGGCAGGAGAAAGGGGTTGAGAGGGAAAAGTTAGATCAGCAATGATGGAGTACACTTGGCTGATAAGCAGGGTACTGTTATATACCATTTTAGTCAGATCATAGCAGTTAAAGCAAGACCTTTAATAACACCATAAAATTATGTCCTATAAACCCAGAATTTAAAAAATATATTTCCATGCCAAATTTATGGCCTCTTGCAAGCATGAATGATTAAATAAACATGGCTCTTTGTGGCAGCTATATATTTAAGATTGTGATCCAGTTTGCAATAAGTAACCCTGAGGATGCTAGCTATTGTCCCTGAAAATATGGAACAGTTTATTTATCGACAACACTGCATCATACTGCATGAGTTGTAGATGGGCAAAATACTCATTGCAAGCAATCTATTGTATGGGAAATATGGTCATTTACACTGAAAATATTGTTTGTTTGAAAAAAACAGGAAACAGACACTATAGCAACTTCTTCCAATAAATTCAGATTATTTCTGTGGAGAAAGTGTAGTGAATGGTGGGTAGGCAGAGATGGATTATGTGCACTGTCTACCTCAGGCTGGTCCCAACACGTAATTGACAGAGAAATTCCCAAATTATCTTCACATTAATTGGCTTTAGTGCCATCACTATGTACAATTAATCTGAAATATCAAACATGTGGAATTTAATTTATTTGTATTGTATTTGGGCCAAAACAATATTTAATTCAAGCCTCCAACTCTTCTGGAAAAGACAAATGGTAGGAAGGACATAGTTTATAATCTGAGTAATAATGCATGTCTGTTTTTTTTAGCATTGGTGGATAGATTTAATATCAAGAACACATTAGAATAGAATACTGTAAATATTCGAATCTGAATTGGATCCAAATTCAGTCAGTGTAATCTTTTAAAAATTAGTTCAACATTGTCCATTTCATCTGTCATAATTTAATAATATGTGTCAAAACCTGTCTCAATATATAGATTGAAGTTTTCTTCATTGTATGTCCCTTGAATATTTTTTTTATTGAAGTCGGGCTGTTGTTTTAATGCTCCTGTGAAAACTGAGAGTTCACAATTAAAGTTAGTGGATCTGTTAATCTACCTGGTGGTCTGCACAAACATTTTATAAAAAAATGAAAAAAAGCATTTGAACTTTATATTTGAACCACCTTCAACATTCCCTTTAAGCCACCTACTCAACTGTTTTTTATGTCAAAAATATAATTTAGCTGTTAATAACCTGGCCATGTTATCTGGCTAATACATGCATAGAATTTATGACCACAGTTGAAATCACTCCATTTTCTTTTAGTTTGGATATCTAATCAATGTTTTCATGTTTCTTCCTCTGGGAATGTTTAATTAGTTGTACATTTCTGCCGCTGTTTAGGATGAAAAGAGCAAATTAGCAACATGATTGATCAAATTTTCTAAAGTGCTACATTTTGAACCCCAATTAATTTATGTGAATTGATTATGAGAAAACGATCACGACAAGCCAAGGTAAATATGAGAGGAATAATATAATGATGTGGTTAAACCCAAGTTGAAATATATCAGCCAGTTTGGTTAGACACAAAAAGCTGGAGTAACTCAGCGGCGCAGATAGCATCTTTGGAGAAAAGGAATAGGTGACGTTTCGGGTCGAGTCCCTTCTTCAGACTGAGAATCAGGGAAAAGGGAAACGAGAGATATAGACTAGTTTGGCTGGATGGGGCATGTTGGTTGGCGTGGGCAAGTTTCCACACTGTATAACTCTATGATTCTATATGTTGCGTGGGCAAGTTTTTGCTTGTGCAGAACATGATTTTGTATCGAACCATCTTCAGTGCTTCATCAATGACTTCCCTGTCATCATAAGATCAGAATTGGGGTTGTTCATTGATGATTGCACAATGTTCATTCATAATTCCATTCATAACTCCTCAGCCATTGAGCAGGTCATGCTTGCATGCAGCAAGTCCTGGTCAACATTCAGGCAGTGGCTCACATGTGGCAAGAAATAATCCCGCAGTACTAGTGGCAGTCAATGGCTACCTTCAGCAAGAGAAAGTGACCACTTTCCCACTTCATTTAATGGCATTAGCATCGCTAACTCCTCCACGTCATCATCTTGGATGTCACCGTTGATCAGAAACTCAAATATTGACTCCAGAGATGGTGAGGTTGCATAGGGAGCTAGATTAAGTAGTCAAAGAATCATATCAACAGAAACAGGCCCTTGGCTTACCATGGTCGCAAATATAATACTAATCTTATTTACCACTAGATTCAATGTGTTCCATGGCCTTGGCAGTTCAATTGCTTAGATACTTAGATTTATTTACTTTATTACTTTATCACTTAGATACTTGAAGGTTGTGAGAATACCTCCCACCTTCACCCACTCAGGGAGTTTGATCCAGATTCCAACTACCTGCTCACTTTACCTCAGATCCCCTGTAGACCTTCTTCTCCTAAACCTACGTACTCCAGAATAACAGTACTCTGCTTCGTGGAAATGTTTCCTCCCATGTACCCTATCTATCTCCCTCATAATTTTACACCTTTAAGAAGTCTTCCTTAGACACCTCTGCTTCAAGGGAAACAAATTTAACCTATCTGATCTGCCCTTATAAGTGAAATGCTCCATCCCAGGCAAAACACTGGTGAATCTTTACTGCACCATCTCCAATGTAATCATGTCCTTCCTATGGTGTGGTGGCATTTCAGCTCTGAACTAACCAATATTTGTACCACAACCTCCTGCTTTTATATTTTATGCCCCGTCTAATGAAGGCAAGGATCCCATTTATTTTCTTTACCACCTAATCTACCTGTGCTGCCATCTTCAGGAATCCTTGGACGGGTACACTAAGGGCACTGTGGGTTCTTCAATACTCCTTAGGCAAAACCATTCATTGAGTATGTCTGCTTCTTGTTAGCTTTCCCAACACATTACTTCACATGACATCTCACGTATCAGGATTAAATGTCCACGTGTCATTGATCAATATTATCCTGTTTGCTGCGATTATCCTCGCCGTCCAGGCCTGGCGAGAACAAACTTCTTCACAGTGGTGAGTGGTGAGTCTTTTACCCAGAGCTGAGGAATCAAGAACCAGAGGTTTAAGAGGAGAGGGGAAAGATTTAATAGGAACATGAGGGCAACTTGTTCACACAGAGGGTGGGTGGGTATATGGAACAATCTTCCAGAGGAGGTAGTTGAGGTAGGTAGAATAAGAACAACTCAAAAACATTTAGACAGGTACATGGATATGAAAGATTTTTAGGGATCTAGGCCAAATGCAGACCAGTGGATTTATCATAGATGAGGCATTTCGGTTGGCATGGACAATTAAAGCCAAAGGGCCTGTTTCGGTGCTGTTATGTTATCTATGGGTATTGTGATTTCAGGCCTGTTTTGGTGCTGCAAGTAAGATTCCATTGATCCATTGTCAGCACCTATGACAATTAAAGACTCTCTTGATTCTTGTCTTCTGGCTATTTACTTATGATTGCAACGGTTCATGAGAACAGTTCGTCACCACCTTCACAAGATACATAGATACATAGATACATAGAAAATAGGTGCAGGAATAGGCCATTCTGCCCTTCGAGCCTGCACCGCCATTCAATATGATCATGGCTGATCATCCAACTCAGTAACCCGTACCTGCCTTCTCTCCATACCCCCTGATCCCTTCAGCCACAAGGGCCACATCTAACTCCCTCTTAAACATAGCCAATGAACTGGCCTCAACTACCCTCTGTGGCAGAGAGTTCCAGAGATTCACCACTCTCTGTGAAAAATGTATTTCTCATCTCGGTCTTAAAGGATTTCCCCCTTATCTTTAAGCTGTGACCCCTTGTCCTGGACTTCCCCAACATCGGGAACAATCTTCCTGCATCTAGCCTGTCCAACCCCTTAAGAATTGTGTAAGTTTCTTTAAGATCCCCCCTCAATCTCCTAAATTCTAGCGAGTATAAGCCAAGTTAACCCAGTCTTTCTTCATATGAAAGTCCTGACATCCCAGGAATCAGTCTGGTGAACCTTCTCTGCACTCCCTCTATGGCAATAATGTCCTTCCTCAGATTTGGAGACCAAAACTGTACGCAATACTCCAGGTGTGGTCTCACCAAGACCCTGTACAACTGCAGTAGAACCTCCCTGCTCCTATACTCAAATCCTTTTGCTATGAAAGCTAACATACCATTTGCTTTCTTCACTGCCTGCTGCACCTGCATGCCTACTTTCAATGACTGGTGTACCATGACACCCAGGTCTCGTTGCATCTCCCCTTTTCCTAATCGGCCACCATTCAGATAATAGTCTGCTTTCCTGTTTTTGCCACCAAAGTGGATAACCTCACATTTATCCACATTATACTGCATCTGCCAAACATTTGCCCACTCACCCAGCCTATCCAAGTCACCTTGCAGTCTCCTAGCATCCTACTCACAGCTAACACTGCCCCTCAGCTTAGTGTCATCCGCAAACTTGGAGATGTTGCCTTCAATTCCCTCATCCAGATAATTAATATATATTGTAAATAGCTGGGGTCCCAGCACTGAGCCTTGCGGCACCCCACTAGTCACTGCCTGCCATTGTGAAAAGGACCCGTTTACTCCTACTCTTTGCTTCCTGTTTGCCAGCCAGTTCTCTATCCACATCAATACTGAACCCCCAATACTGTGTGCTTTAAGTTTGTATACTAATCTCTTATGTGGGACCTTGTCGAAAGCCTTCTGAAAGTCCAGAGACAACACATCCACTGGTTCTCCCCTATCCACTCTACTAGTTACATCTTCGAAAACTTCTATAAGATTCGTCAGACATGGTTTACCTTTCGTATATCCATGCTGACTTTATCCAATGATTTCACCACTTTCCAAATGTGCTGCTATCCCATCTTTAATAACTGACTCTAACAGTTTCCCCACTACCGATGTTAGACTAACTGGTCTGTAATTCCTTGTTTTCTCTCTCCTTCCCTTCTTAAAAAGTGGGGTTACGTTAGCTACCCTCCAATCCTCAGGAACTACTCTAGAATCTAAAGAGTTTTGAAAAATTATAACTAATGCATCCACTATTTCTGGAGCTACTTCCTTAAGTACTCTGGGATACAGCCTATCTGGCCCTGGGGATTTATCAGCCTTTAATCCATTCAATTTACCCAACACCACTTCCTGACTAACCTGGATTTCACTCAGTTCCTCCATCTCCTTTGACCCGCGGTCCCCTGCTATTTCCGGCAGATTATTTATGTCTTCCTTAGTGAAGACGGAACCAAAGTAGTTATTCAATTGGTCCGCCATATCCTTGTTCTCCATGATTAATTCACCTGTTTCTGACTGCAAAGGGCCTACATTTGTTTTAACTAATCTCTTTCTCTTCACATATCTATAAAAACTTTTGCAGTCAGTTTTTTATGTTCCCTGCCAGTTTCCTTTCATAATCTATTTTCCCTTTCCTAATTAAGCCCTTTGTCCTCCTCTGCTGGTCTCTGAATTTCTCCCAGTCCTCTGGTATGTTGCTTTTTCTGGCTAATTTGTACGTTTCATCTTTTGCTTTGATACTATCCTTGATTTCCCTTGTTATCCACGAAGGCACTACTTTCCCTGATTTATTCTTTTGCCAAACTGGGATGAACAATTTTTGTAGTTCATCCATGCAGTCTTTAAATGCCTTCCATTGCATATCCACTGTCAACCCTTTTAGAATTAATTGCCAGTCAATCTTGGCCAATTCATGTCTCATACCCTCAAAGTTACCTTTCTTTAATTTCAGAACCATTGTTTCTGAATTAAAAATGTCACTCTCCATCCTAATGAAGAAGATCATTTATGCATAGTCTTTTTGGCAAAACTCAGATCCGAAAAATATGGAATAAATAAAATAGACAAAATCAACCAAGCTTTTTATGAGTCAGTCAGGTTTAGTTTCAGTTTTGATCAATGAATGAGGAGAATAGATTCTGCAGTCAGCCAACTCCCCGGATGAAAAAGGACAGACACCTCTGTTGAAACGCACTGTTAAAGCATGGCTCACCACAGTTCTGCATCTTGTCGAGGCCAGCTTGATCAGTTTGAATAGTCAACCCTACAATGGATGGAAATATGAATTGGTGGATGGAAAAATAAATACCTCTGGTTTGAATCGGTCTATCTTAATCCATTCAATGTGGTATCATTGATTCAAAGGTGGAATTATATAGTTGATTACTTTACACCCTCTTAAAACTTGAATTTATATAACTATTGTTTTGTTTAAGCCCACTAAGCATTATAGAACTGAGGACCCAGAAAACTATTTTTTTATAATTTGCCAAATGATTTGCATTGTGTGATTCCAAGAAACGTTACAATTTATTATAATTCATGATACCCTAATTTTATTGAAACATTATCTTCCTTTGATATGCTGTAGGAAGCAGCTATTTAACTATATGGCAATTTTATTATTTGAATTTGCTACAGTGCATCAATCTACTATAATGTGTAATTGAAATGAAATTGCAGTTATATTATCCCATTACTCCCGTCAATTGCATTGAATGTTCTTGCTTATGAAACTGCAGAGCAAAGTATTGAAAGATGGATTAAGCATTTATATGCGCAGAATTTAGGAATGGATATTTTTATTATCGTCAATGCGAATGTTTTCAATACAACAATTAGTTCACCAACTTTGTGGAACATGCTAATACAGCTTATAATGGTGCTGGAATAAAATGGGACATGTTAGAAATGTTCAGTATGCTAGGCAGCTTCTCTGGTCAGAGCTCTCTGTCTTTTGCATTGTAGCGACAGCTATCTCACACAATGAGGGAGTGAAACCTATTTCATCCAGATGCAGTTCCTTTCTACAGCTTTTAATGCAACATGATTGCTGAAGTTTACCCCCATTCACTGGGGGAAGCCAGCAAAGGTTAAGTCAACCCATGCACATAGTGTGTAGAAAGGAACTGCAGACGCTGGTTTATACAGAAGATAGACACAAAGAGCTTGAGGAACTCAGCGGGTCAGGCAGCATCTATGGAGAAAAAGGATGGGTGACTTTTCTGGATGGGATCCTTCTTCAGCCAAGGAATCCAATGTACATGCTGTATGCTTCTTTCTATCCAAGAAGAGGAAAATGATTTCACCTTTGCTTGAACTGAATATGGTTGTCATCTCCTTGGTGCAGCCAAAGGAAGCATATCAGGTCGTCGTTAATATCTCCTAAAACTGCCTGGAATGAACCAGAAATAGAAATCAAAAGCCCTTGTGAACTTGACAGCCACAGGCTGAGCCGACTAGCTACCATTCCTCAGCTGCAGCTGTGCCTGCAACATATGACATCCTCCGTCATCACCTTTGTGGAGAATCTAAGTCTCCAAACATTGCTCCTCCAACAGGTGCATGTAGAACATCTGCTGTCCGAATGATCTTTGGCATTTCCCTCCTCCCCTACCCACCCCTCCTCCCCCGACCCCCACCATCTCCAGATCCAACACCATTTTTTGGTAAGAGCCTCCTAAATACCCCCATTGTATATGTCTCCACCACCATCTCGGGCAACTTGTTCTAGGTACCCACCACCCTCGATGTGTAAAGAAAACATACTCTGCTTTAATCTCCTTTAAATTTTGTCCTCTCACTTTAAAGTTATGCCCTCGTCTTTGACATGGCATATTCTCCTCTTTCCTGTCACTTTAGACCCCAAATGAATGACCACTAGTACACCATTTGAGCCGAGAATAGGATATCTCGTTTCCAGCCCAGCTCCAACCATGGCACTCTAAGGAATAAAATGGAGTTCATCTCTTTACTCTAATGAATTAACACAAACCACCTGGTCCATTGCCAAGAAAGCTGTAAATCATCGAGAGTCTCTTTAAGTATTCTTGTTGGGTTGGTGGAATTGGGGGAAAGTGCTCTTGAAGCTTTAGAATCTGCTGAGTTACTCCTGCATTTGGTGTCTATCGTGGAGATATGGACTTGGATTAAATATAGAGAATAGGGTTTATAGTAAATATGAACTGCAGTCAATGAAGTAAGATAATGAACTTTGCTGGGGTGGGAGACTGCAACCTTCACGTGGTCCGCCCTGTTTCGACAAATGCAATCAGCCAGGCGTGCACAATCAAATAAGCTCAAATAGAACAAGTTGTCCTACAACTTTAGGCTGTGCACACCATACGCAAGAAGAAGAAGAACTTTGCTTAGAACAAACCATCACTCTGCAGCCCAATTTGGTGCCGTTTACTCCTTTTGTGATTTCCAAGTATTTTTTGTAGCCATCCACTGATTATTCTCAGTGGAAGGTTTTCGTGTTAAGATTTAATTGGTCGCTACAGTTATGTACCTCAGAGGAAAAATCCTCTGCTCAGCTGTGAGAGCTCCTGTCACTTGTACGGCATTGGTTTGTGAATCACCAGCTTGCACAGCTGTCTAGTTAAGAGGAACAACTTTAATCCACACTGCTGTTTAGGAGATTCCACGGCTAGCAATCTCAGCACACACCATCCCTACAATGTTCCCTTCCTTGTGGAATCAAAGTCCTTGCCAGCTGCTTTCTGGATTTATCTCATTGCTCTAATGGAAACAATCCCAACTATTTCCATCATCAGCTCAGCTGTGTAGTGCAGGCAAATCCACACTAACATGGTGATATATTGCACAGTATGATGACTGCAAGGAAGATAGTGTAAGAAGGAACTGCAGATGCTGGTTTAAACCAAAGACAGAAACAAAAGGCTGGAGTAACTCAGCGGGCCAGGCAGTAATTCTGGACAGAAGGAATGGGTGACGTTTCGGGTCGAGACCCTTCTTCAGACGGAAGATAGTGTGGCTGACTCATACTATAGTGCCAAGCAGCTCAGTTATCCTTCAGTTAGCGATGAAGACCATGACCAGCCATGATCACATTGAATGGCGGTGCTGACTCGAAGGGCCGAATAGCCTACTCCTGCACCTATTGTCTATTGTTTAGTGAAGACATTAGCTAGTTCCATCAATCATCACTAATCATCAATTAGTGCAAAGGGTATAATAGGACTTTACAGAAATAGTTTTGGCACATGGAGGACAATATCAGGGAAATATTGCAAGTGTCCCAGATATGCTCCTCTTGTCAAAATGAGAGAGGATCAAATACACGGGTTACAGCGCCCTCCATAATGTTTGGGACAAAGGCCCATCATTTATTTATTTGCCTCTGTATTGCACAATTTGAAATTTGTAATAGAAAAAAAATCACATGTGGTTAAAGTGCACATTGTCAGATTTTAATAAAGGGCATCTTTATACATTTTGGTTTCACCATGTAGAAATTACAACAGTGTTTATGCATAGTCCCCCCATTTCAGGGCACCATAATGTTTGGGACACATGGATTCACAGGTGTTTGTAAATGCTCAGGTGTGTTTCATTGTCTCCTTAATGCAGGTATAAGAGAGCTCCCAGCACCTAGTCTTTTCTCCAGTCTTTCCATCACCTTCAGAAACTTTTATTGCTGTTTATCAACATGAGGACCAAAGTTGTGCCAATGAGAGTCAAAGAAGCCATTATGAGACTGATAAACAAGAATAAAACTGTTAGAGACATCGGCCAAACAGGCTTACCAAAATCAACTGTTTGGAACATCATTAAGCAGAAAGATAGCACTAGTGACCTTACTAATCACAAAGGGACTGGCAGGCCAAGGACCACAGCTGATGACAGGAAAATTCTCTCTATAATAAAGAAAAATCCCCACTGTCCGACAGATCAGAAACACTCTTCAGGAGTCAGGTGAGGATTTGTAATGACCACTGTCCACAGAAGACTTAACAAACAGAAAAAGGCTACACTGCAAGATGCAAACCACTGGTTAGCCGCAAAAAATAGTATGGCCAGGTTACAGTTTACCAAGAAGTACTTAAAAGAGCAACCACAGTTCTGGAAAAGGTCTTGTGGATAGATGAGACGAAGATTAAAGGGCCTGTCCCACTTACGTGTCCTTGGCACGCAAATTACGCGTTGAGGCCCACAGGCATCGTATGGCCACGCGGGGCCAGTCCCATTGAGAAGCGTGGAGGGGTATGTAGTTGTGCGCGACATCGTGCGGGGCTCTGAAAATTTTGTAGCAAATGAAATCTTCTCGTGCCAACGGCCTGTCGCGTAACTAACGGCTAAAGTGGGACAGGCCCAAGACCTTGGCACGATGCAACGTCTCATCTCCAACAGCAGCAGAAGCAGGCAAACGACCGCCAAGCTCGGCCTGGGGCTCACGACCGTTGCGGTCCGGATCCGCCCCCACTTCTACTCCCAGAGCGGGGCCAAGAAAATTGAAGATGGACACAAAATGCTGGAGTAACTCAACGGGACCGGCAGCATCTCTGGAGAGAAGGAGTGGGTGACGTTTCGAGTCAAGACCCTTCTTTCAGAATGAAGAAAAGCCTCGACATGAAACGTCACCCATTCCTTCTCTCCAGAGGTGCTGCCGGCCCCGCTGAGTTACTCCAGCATTGTGTCCATCTTCAAAGGACGTCACGTGTTCCAGATGGCTGTGCATGCGCATGAAATCGCGTGGGACCTTCGCGGGACCGTCGCGGCTCAACGCGACCACGAGGTCGCGTAATTAGCGTGCCAAGGACACGTAAGTGGGACAGGCCCTTTCCTTATATCAGAGTGATGGCAAGAGCAAAGTGCAGAGGAAAGAGGGAACTGCCTAAGATCCAAAGCATACCACCTCATCTGTGAAACACGGTGGTGGGGGTATTATGGCCTGGGCATGTATGGCTGCCAAAGGTACTTGCTCACTTATCGTCATTGATGATACAACTGCTGATGGTAGTAGCATAATGAATTCTGAAGTGTAGACACATCCTATCTGCTCAAGTTCAAACAAATACCTCAAAACTCATTGGCGGGTGGTTCATTCTACAGCAAGACAATGATCCCAAACATACTGCTAAAGCAACAGAGGAGTTTTTCAAAGCTAAAAAATGGTCAATTCATGAATGGCCAAGTCAATCACCCGATCTGAACCCAATTGAGCATCCCCTTTTATATGCTGAAGAGAAAACTGAAGGGGACTAGCCCCCAAAACAAGCATAAGCTAAAGATGGCTGAAATACAGGCCTGGCAGAGCATCACCAGAGAAGACACCCAGCAACTGGTGATGTCCATGAATCGCAGACTTCAAGCAGTCATTGCATGCAAGGGATATGCAACAAAATACTAAACATGACTACTTTCATTTACATGACATTGCTGTGTCCCAAACATTATGGTGGCCTGAAATGGGTGGACTATGTATAAAAACTGCTGTAACTTCTACATGGTGAACCTAAAATGTGTAAAAATGTCCTTTATTAAAATCTGACAATGTGCACTTTAACCACATGTGTTTTTTTTCTATGACAAATCTCAAATTGTGGAGTACAGAGGCAAATAAATAACTGATGGGTCTTTGTCCCAAACATTATGGAGGGCACTGCATGTGTTCCAATTGTAAATTCAGCTAGGCATTTAAAAAAATGTAAAAATAGATTTTAACATGCAAACCTAAGCATTTTACTGTAAAATTGATTTTAACATGCATTCCTATGCATTTTATATTTCTAACCCATAAAATAACAGCCAGGATAATGGTTCACCAGGTTTGTAAGCCAGAGAATGAGTATGAATGCTTGAGTCTAATCTTGTTTTCAGGGCAGTGGGAGATCCAATGGACATATTAATATGTGTGGAAGAGAGAGGAGTGCTGAGTTGGTGTAGCAATAGAACAACAAAGTCCTTATTTCATTATTATGATAGGTTTTTCTGAAGTACATTTTGATCTCCTTAAGAAAGGATTGACCAGCCATCAAGGGAGTGCAACAGAGGTTTATTAGATTGGTTCCAAGGGTTTGCCATATGAGGTGAGATGATGGAGTAGACTGGGATTACATTCTCTCGTGTTTAGAAGAATGAGAGAAGATCTAATTGAAGCTAACAACATTGTGAAAGGGACTGGCAGGATAAATGTACCTTCATTTAATAACTGAATGATAGAGACACTGTCTTTGTTGGTTCATACACCAAATCTATTGCCGTTAACTATTCAATTTTTTACGACTACTTATTGGTCTCACAAGTTACAAGCCTATCCATCTTTAAGGTAGAATGGATAGAATTATTCTAATGGAGAAACTTCATGAGAACTATCTCCATTGAAACGATTGCCCATTCTGCTTTGTTAGCAACATCAGGACCCTGTCCAAACATCAGAATGTAGAAACAAGGAACTGCAGATGCTGGTTTACCAAGGATAAACAAAACATGAATAGGTGCTGTTTTGGGTGGATCCAAAATCTCACCTATCCATGTTCTCCAGGAATGCTGCCTGACCTGCTGAGACTTGGGGCTGTCCCACTTGTGCGACCTAATTGGCGAGTTTAGAAGAGTTTTAAAAAATGACATGTTAAAGACCTCCTTCGACTATGTAGAAGACCTCCTTCGACCTCCTTCGACTATGTAGAAGGCCAGCTTCGACTAGCTACGACTAACTTTGGGAAAATTGGACACCGAATAGTGGAGAGTGAAGACGACCTCCTTCGATCTCCTTTGATCTCCCTTCAACCTTCCTTTGACTATGATGAAGACTATCTATGACTGCCTTTGACTACCTTAGACTACCTTCGATTACCCTCGATTACCTACGACTAACATGCCGACCTACTACGACCTACTACGACTAAACCTACGAGTAAAAAAAGTATCGATTTTTTCCATGGCGCCCTTTGTTTACTCGCGGGCATTTTTAAACGTGTATATGCCGTGACCTAGCCGTGATATATGCCGTGACCTAGCTGAGGCCTCGAGTACACGGGGAATACTCTCGAGCATGAAGAAGAGTTACAAAGACCTCCTACGACCTTGTGTCGACCATGCCGCGAGCATGAGTCGAGAGCAAACTCGCCAGAACTAGCGGATTAGGTCGCCCAAGTGGGACAGCCTCTTTACTCCAGCACTGTGCATCCTTTCTGTCCAAATATTGTCTGCCCCCTAATATATTCAGCCTTACAACACTCAGCAGAAACCTGCTAATGAATCTTTAGAGCCACCTTTCTTCATTAATATATTTCATATTGGCTAATTGAAGATCAAGTTCAAGGAGCCTATTTCTCTGTTTGGCCATCCAAATGGAGGCAACCTCCCTCTTCTGCCAGCCATGGTATCCTGATATTGGCCCTTTAGCTGGGCCAATATGGCACTCATGCTGTTTCCATCTTATCATGGTGGAGAATGCTAAACTATATTCAAAACGCTGATTAATTGATTTCCAGAAGAGAATCACAGGTTATGTGAATAATGTTGAAATAGAATGCTGAGGTAGTAGATCAGCTTTACTCTTAAGGAAGGATAGTGTCATAGAGTCATGCTGCAGTGAAATAGGCCATTTGGCCCAACTCATCCATGCTAACCAATATTCCTATATACATCAGTTGATTTACCTGTGTTTGAACCATATCCATCTGAACCTCTCCTATGCATGTACTTGTCCAAATGCCTTTTAAAATGTTGTTGTAGGATGGGGCCGATTTGAAGGGCCTCTTGACCTACAGTATACCTTCTCCTATTTTCTACATTATTATGTTTTAGTGTTCTTATTCTATGTTACTGATTTGCCTTCCAATATCAAATCACTGGTGTCTTGCAGTGAGGATAGTGATGTACTTACAAGTTAACTGTCCATGCTCAGAATATTTACTTTTAAAGTTAAAAATGGAAAGTAATGTATTCACTTATTACAACATCCACATTGGGGTTGGAATGATGCGCTCTGTGAATCAACTCACATTAGGAGCACTGAGATTGGGGTGGCCAAATTTTTGATAACCTGAAGAACACATTTGAGATAAGAGAATAAGCGGAGATAAGGAGGATTTTATTTCAAAGGCAAGTTTTGTGTGCCGATTCAATAGAAATCTCCAAAATGGAACTGGATATGTACACATTCGGAAAAGTTTGCAAGGTTATCGTGGGGCAGCAGTAGAGTCTTTGCTTTATGGCTCCAGGCCATGACTGCAAGTGCTGTTTGTATGGAGTTTGTAAGTTCTCCCTGTGACCACGTGGGTTTTCCCCGGTGCTCCGGTTTCCTCCCACACTCCAAAGACATGAAGGTTTGTAGGATAATTGACTTGTGTAAATTGTCCCTAATGTGTAAGATAGAATTAGTGTACGGGTGAAGATTTGTCACCCGTGGACTCGATGGCCTGTTTCCACGCTAAAACTAAGTTAAGCTAAGACCAGAGTGGTGAGACCGATCAATCCAATTTTCATGGAGCAATAAGTCATTGACCAAGTGGATTCATTCACCGATCTGTAACTCTAATCATCTCTAAAGTAAAGACATTCCACATTGGAGAAGGAGATCATTTGGCCCAGATTATTACTTGGGACAGATTCCAGTCTGCAGAAAGGTCCCAACCAGAAATGTCACCCATATATGTCGTGCAGAGATGCTGTCTGACCTGCTGAGTTACTCTAGCACTTTGCATTCTATAGGGAGATCCCAGCATCTGCAGATCCTTGCATCAACATATATCTGTCACTACTTTCAGAACCAATATGCAGGTGAGAATCATAATTTTAGCACATCTTATACAGTATGTAAGGTCCCAAAACAATGGTGTAAATCCGATTTGGGTTCTTCTGCATTCCCTGTGAGGTGCTGCCAAAACATCTGAAATTAATCTTTCGTACATATTTTATTATATCTAAGCAGGCTGAAATTTTTGCAAGTCAAACTGTCCCTGACGAACAGAAGGTTTATGTAAAAGTTAATCTTACAAGGCATTCCTCTGCCGTGAGGTATATCTTGGCTTTGGAGTAATATTCTTGCACAACTTACATTGACATCGGCAACTACAATTGCAGCAGCAAACCCTGGATTCATAATGGGCACGAATCCAGGCTTCCATCCCCTTCAAATAATAACAGGACTATATAATGAAGATGTCACAACTGCTTCCAGAACAGCACTGGGGCAGCACGGTGGCGCAGCAATAGAGTTGCTGCTGTACAGCACCGGAGACCCAGGTTCGATACTGTATACAGGTGCTGTCTGCACGCAGTTTGCCCATTCACTCCTTGACTGCATGGGTGTTCCAGTTTCCTCCACACACCGCATTGCTTCGGTAGAGATTGTAAATTGTCCTTAGTGTGTGGGATAGTGTAAGATAGGTTGCAGTGATTGCTGGTTGGTGCGGATTCAGTGGGCTGAAGGGCCTGTTTCCACGTTGTATCTCCAAACTAAACTAAACTAAACTAAACTAAACTAAACTAAACTAAACTAAACTAAACTAAACTAAACTAAACTAAACTAAACTAAACTAAACTAAACTAAACTAAACTGTGGGCATGAAGGAAACCATTGGTAGGAAATGGCCCATAGAAAACAGCAGACTCCACAACCTAATGTATGGAGCAAAATATACCAAAATCAAGCAGCAAATGAGTTTAGTTTAGATTAGACATACAACATGGAAACAGGCCCTTTGGCCCACCGAGTACGTACTGTCAAACGACCAACAATCACCCATCCACTAGTTCTATTCTACACATTAGGGATGATGTTTACAGAATTAATTTAATCTACAAACCTGTATGTCTTTGGAATGTGGGAGGAAACCAGAGCACCTGGAGAAAACCCATGTGGTCACAAGGAGAACGTACAAATTGTAAACATTTTAAATGTGCCCGGGCGCTTGACGCTGAAAGGCAAAATGTTTACTGTGAAAATAAACTTGAATCAATAACTGGGCGGCATTATATGTCCTATTTAAAGAGGACATCTCTTGAATTTACCAATATATCCACTTTTCACAGGCAAAGCTCACCTTTGGGGGTAAGTTGCTCTAGGTTTCAAAATTAAGCTTGCGACAGCCTATGTTGAAGTGTTAAGGATGCTGTATGTGGTGGTCTGTGCCTTTCATCAACCAACCCATGAGTGCAACAGGGAGAGGGGCTGCAATGATGTAAACTACTCTTAATTGGAGCAGCATGAAACAAATGGGAATATCTGGTGATGGGTGTATGGAACGAGGTGTTGGAGAAGGTAGTTGAGGCAGGGACTATCGCAAGGTTTAAGAAGCAAATAGACAGGTACATGGATAGAAGGTACTTCGATTTAAACCAGCATCTGCATTTCTTTCCTACACAGGTACATGGATAGGACAGGTTTAGAGGGATACGGGCCAAATGCAGGCAAGTGGGACTTGCGTTGATGGGACATCTTGGCCGGTGTGGACAAGTTAGGCTGAAGGGCCCGTTTCCACACTGTATCACTCTATGACTCTCTGACTCTATCTCATGAAGAACAAAGTTATGTCATAATACCTAGGTTTATGAGTTTCTGTCACGAACACCGGTGTAATTCATTTATAGCTTCCTGTGGATGATGGTTGTATTGGTCTCCAATAGGTTTATAGGTAGTTTCCATTTGTTTTCTGTTTGGTCAGATTTATTATTCAAATGAAACTGATTAAATGTTTTTAATGAGCTTCCCAATCACTGACCTAGTTTAGCGGAAGCATAGTACGCTGGGAATGTTTGCTTACACTAGCAATTCAATGAACTAGATTTCTGTAGCTAGTGGTTACTCATGAAGCCACAGTAGCTTTGCAGCATTCACAGTAGTGAATTGAAATAATTGCATTATGTTTTAGTTACTCAAGGGTTACAAATGACTGACAATCTGATATGCAACAGAGGTTGGCTTCATACTGCATTAATTCACACGTACATGCAGTGAGCTGCCAGAGGAGGCAGTTGAGGGAGGTGCTATCACATTATTTTCATGACGGTTGGACTGATACATGGATAGGAAAGACAAAAATGTTGGAGAAACTCAGCGGGTGAGGCAGGATCTATGGAACGAAGGAATAGGTGACGTTTCAGGTAGTGAGTCCCACTGCAAATTGGAGGAGCAGCACCTCATATTTTGCTTGGGGAGTTTACGCCCCAGCAGAATGAACATTGACTTCTCCAATTTCAGGTAGTTCTTGCTTTTTCCCTTCCTTCCCCTCCCCTTCCCAGCTCTCCCACAGCCTACTTCTCCGTCTCTTCCTTTCCTCTTCCCCCCCCCCCCCCCCCCCCCCCCCCGCCACATCAGTCTGAAGAAGGGTCTCGACCAGAAACGTCACCTATTCCTTCGCTCCATGGATGCTGCCTCACCCACTGAGTTTCTCCGGCATTTATGTCTTCCTTCCATTTTTCCAGCACCTGCAGTTCTTTCTTAAACATAGATAGGAAATGTTGAGAGGATTTGGGCCCAAGCAAAGGGAGTGGATGGTCAAAGTGGCAGATATGATCCCTGTATTGGGGGGTGTTCTCTCTTGGATTTCTTCAAGTTTCTTGGCTCTTTGCAAGTGGAGAATATCCCATCACACACTCCTGACGTGTGCCTCGTAGATGTTTGGAAAAGTTCGGAGGAGTCAGAATGTGAATCAAGCATTCCAGAGTATCCAATTCTTTCATCTTCAATTGCAGTCCAAGATTCAGTTTCGTTTCTGGGCAAAGGAGCCATTGAGGTAATGATGGTGTGAGATTCATTCCTGAAAGTGGGTTTGAAGTCAAGGGGAGGTATTATTATTTTTTTTCAACGCCTAGAACTTGCATGGGGGTGAACATGATAAATAATTAATGCGTCTAAAGTGAAAACTATTTTACAAAATGGACTAAAGATGCAACAGCAATTGCGCTGCAGAAAGTAAAACTCGTCCTTCAGGATTTGTAGGCATGCGATATATGTACAGAGAAAGAGACGATAATAACGTGTTTTTTAAAATTCTTTCACTGAGTGTGGCCATCACCTTCAATGCCGGCATTTACCTCCTAATCTAATTGACACTGTGTGCTAACTTAATAGTCAAAAGTCAAAGTAGCCTTTATTGGTTACACACTTTACACCAGAGTCAGAATAGATAAGGGCAGCAGATTTCCCCCTGAAGAATATTGATGAACCAGATGAGTCTTACAAAAATCTAGTTGGTTCTTTTCTGCCAGCAGTAGGTTATTTTAAATATACCAGATTTATAAATCATGGAATGTCAGGCCTTTACCTCAACCAATGCTGACCAAGATGCCTATCCATGCTAATCCCATTTTCCTACCTTTTCATCAAATCCCTCTATTATTTTCCTATCCATGTACATGCGTCTACCACTTCTTCTGGCAGTGATTTCCATATACCCAGCACCACGTCCATATACCCAGCACCACGTGTGAACAACTTACCCCTCAGATCTCCTTGAAATATTTCCCCTCCCACTTTAAACTTTTTCCCTTTTACTTTTAGACTCCCTGACCCTGGGAAACCTTATCAAATACTCCATATAATTGTATAAACCTCTAAAATGTCACCACTCAGCCTCCTGCGCTACATAGAGGGTCCACCCTAACCAATCTTATCGTGTTTCTGTACCACTTCATTTCATTCTTGGACTTGGTCAGAAGACATTTACCAGATCTGATAGAACTATGTAAAGTTATGAGAAGCATGGGTGGGGTGTACCATCTCTTCTGAACTAGAACAGCACAGCACACGAACATGCCTACAATATCTGTGCTAAATCTCCTCTGCCTGATCCACATCCTTCCATTCCCTGTATGTCTTTCACACAGAGAGTGGTGAATCTCTGGAATTCTCTGCCGCAGAAGGTAGTTGAGGCCAGTTCATTGGCTATATTTAAGAGGGAGTTAGATGTGGCCCTTGTGGCTAAAGGGATCAGGGGGTATGGAGAGAAGGCAGGAACAGGATACTGAGTTGGATGATCAGCCATGATCATGTGAATGGCGGTGCAGGCTCGAAGGGCCGAATGGCCTACTCCTGCACCTATTTTCTATGTTTCTATGTTTCTATGTCCATGTTTAAACAACTCTTAAAACCTACTATTGTCACTGCTTGCATCACCATTCTGGCAGCACATTCCAGGCACTCACCACTCTGTATAAAATCTTGCCCCCCATATCTACTTTACACTTTCCCCTCTGACCTTAAAGCTATGCCCTCTGATCTTTGATATTTTCACCCTGAGAAAAATATTTGGATTGTCTTCCTCACCTATGCCTCTCATCATTTTACAAACTTCTATTAGATCTCTGATATGCCAGAAAAAAAAACATCCAAGCCTGTCCACACTCTTCTTATTGCTAATATGCTCTAATCTAGCAAGCATTCTGGTAGACCTCTTCAACACACACTCCAAAACCTCCCCATCCTTCTTGTAATGGAACAATGAGAATTGCACACTGTACTCCAAATGCAGCCCAACCAATGTCCCAAAAAGTTGCATGACTTCCAGATTATTTTTCTCAATGCCGCAACCGATGAAGGTAAGCATACCATAACCCTTCTTTACCACTCTGTATAAAGTTGCCACTTTCAGGGAGCTATGGACAATGTCCCCCAAGATCCCTCTGTACATCAATGCAGTTAAGAGACTTACCATTACATTTAATCTCACAAAGTGCAACATCTCACACTCACTTGAATTAAACTCCATCAGCTACTCCCCCCCCCCCCCCCCCCCCCCATATCTGTAACTGAGCTAAATCCTACTATATGCGTTGACTGCCTTCCTTACTGTCTGCAACTCCATCTATTATGGTGTTGTCTGCATACTTAATAACTAACTAAATTTCCATCCACGTCATTTATAGTTATAAACAATAGAGGTCCCTGCACAAATCCTAGTGGAACTACATTGGTCACTGGCCTCCAGCCAGATGCACCCTTCCGACACAACCCATTTGTGAGTAAGCCAGTTATGAATCTAAACTACCAAGTCTCCATTGTTCCCATGCATCTTAATCTTCTGGATCAGCCTATAAGAAGGGACTTTATCAAATCCATGTCGACGACATATACCACCCTACCCGCATCAATTATCAACATCACACGAGGGTAAGCATGACCTGTTGTGTACAAAACCATGCTGACTGTTCCTAATTAGCCCATCCTCCTCCAAATGTGAGAAAACGTATCCTGAAGAATCCTCACAAATGGCTTTCCAAGCACTGATATGAGTCATTGGCTTATAGGGATATGGGCCAAACCCAGGCAGGCGGGACTAGTGTCGATGGATCATGTTGGTCAATGTGGGCAAGTTGCACCAGAGGGCCAGTTTCCATGCTGTAAGACTCTATGACTCTATGACTATATCTCTGCTTACCTTCCAAAACAAAGAGACATAATGTCTACTTTCCAGTCTTATGGGACCTTGCCTGTCCACCTCCTTGCCAGACACAGATGCAAAGTAATTTAGTACCTCAGTTACATCCATTTATCCAAGCAAAAGTTCCCTCCTTTATCCTAGAGTGGTCCTATATTCTCTAGTTACTCTTTTTTTTAATTAAGGTACTTACCAATAAAATTTCATGGTTCCTTTTGGCCCTTACAATTATCTGCTTGAGTTCTTTTCTGTTTGATTTATATTCCTCAAAGGCCCCGTCTGGTTTCAGCTTCCTAAACCTTACACATGTTTCCCATTTCCTTTAGTCCAAATTTACAACATTGCTGCTCATCCAAGTCTCCTTTACATTGTCCCTTCAATCCTTCTTTTACTGGAACTCTGATCAGCTTATCATTATACGACTCCCACACGCCTGATACATGACTTACTGTATCCAATAAACAGCTGCTCCTAATTTACTCTCCCTCTTGCCTGCCTAATAATGGGGACACATGAAACTGCAGATGCTGGAATCTTAAGCAAAGAGCAAAGTGTTGGAGGAACTCAGCAGGTCAGGCAGCATTTGTGGAGGGCATGGACTGAAGATGTTTTGGGTTGGGACTGTCTGAAAACGGGTCCCAACCTGAAAGGTCTCATGGCCTTTCCCGCCACAGATGCTGTCTGACAGTTGAGTTCCCCTAGCAACTTCTATTCCTGTTGTAAATAGCCCTTCCCCGATTTAGTACCTCCCCCAAGGCCAAGAGTTATCTTTATTCATCATTGTCTTAAAACGTGTGGAGTTGTGATCACTGTTCCATCTGCATTCTTCCAAGTCATTTTATATATAAAACACACAATAAAAACTCTGCCACAAATTCCTGTGGTGGATTACTGCTTCCTGGCTTCCAGATTTATTCAATAACTTGGATTCAAATCCCCCAACTACTATGGTGGGATTTGAACTCACATCTCTGGATAGCAGCTGCTAATTTGAACTCATGTCTTGGTCTAGCTGTAAGCAATTTGACCTCTTCGACCACCAATCTGTCTGCTGTATTTGTATCCTTCCTTTATAATCTCACAGTTAACAATTGAATTAGAGACCCTGTTATTTTGTTGTCCATATGGGAGCCATTTTCATAGAACTAAAAATAACAGTGAAGATTGCTCCCGATGTTGGGGAAGTCCAGGACAAGGGGTCACAGCTTAAGGATAAGGGGGAAATCCTTTAAGACCGAGATGAGAAGAACTTTTTTCACACAGAGAGTGGTGAATCTCTGGAACTCTCTGCCACAGAGGGTAGTCGAGGCCAGTTGATTGGCTATATTTAAGAGGGAGTTAGATGTGCCCCTTGTGGCTAAGGGGATCAGAGGGTATGGAGAGAAGGCAGGTACGGGATACTGAGTTGGATGATCAGCCATGATCATATTGAATGGCGGTGCAGGCCGTAGGGCCGAATGGCCTACTCCTGCACCTAATTTCTATGTTTCTATGTTTCTATGAATGCATACCAGGCATTTCATTAATTACTTTAGAGTGCATACTTTATTTTCTTGCAATTCCATTAAGTAAGCAGGTATTATCTGATCTGTTTAATTTGTTTATAAAGAAGAAATTGAGTGTTATACCAAATACAGCAATGTTGATCTTCTTCCTGTGCTAATAGCAATCTTCAGACCTACATGTGGCTTCTTTTAGCGAACTGTAAGACACTTTTAAAATTGACATCCATTTTTTTCTCTCGTCCAAACCAAAGGAAATCGTGTTTGGCAATGCGGCAGCTGAGAATTAAGCAGGATGTTCTGTCATTGCTTCTTTCCCAAGTATTATATGAGCTGTCAACTGTGATTGTCTTTTCTGTTTGGATATCAGTTCGGAAAGAATATGTCAAACTGTAATGGGAAAAGCTTTCTTTGGCTTACATGATTGCATTTCATATAAACTCATAGAAGTTTAACAGTGACAAATTTGTTATGCAGTTGCAGAGAGGCATTAGGTAAAATTGACACTAAGTTAAATAGATTATAAATCTTATTTTTCAAAATTATGATATAGAAGGGAGTCTTTGAGCCCTGTAAATCCATGCTGGCTCGTGGAGTAATCCCATTCAATTCACTCAGTGATTAAATCAGTGTCTGTATGGAATTTGTATGTTCTCTCTTTGACCGCATGGGTTTTCTCCGAATGCTCGAGTTTCCTCCCACACTCCAAAGACATGTAGGTTTGTAGGTTAATTGGCATCTGCAAATCATCCCTAGTGTGTAGGATAATGCTAGTGTGCAGGGTGTTCACTGGTCGGTGTGGACTCAGTGGGCAGAAGGGCCTCTTTTTACGCTGTATCTCTAAAGTCTAAAAAGCTTGGCCAAAGCGGTAAGGAATAAAGAATATATTGAAGGTAAAGAGGTTTTGTGAACAAATTCCAGAGGGCAGAACCAAGGCTTGTAAATATGGGGTATATAATTGGGAAGGATGCATGGGTCAGAACAATATAGTTAAGATGACTTCAATTCATGGAGAGGAAGGGAGTTTATCAAATAACGAGTGACTATGCATAATATTTTTCCATGCTGATTTATTTTTCTATTTTATTTGCTATGCCACCCAAGAGACTTCAGATTGGAGGTCAGCCAGTTTCATGTCTGTAATTAAATGATATGAAGTAATAAGAATAGCATAATTTAATTACCCCGTTAATTTTCTCCATTCACATGTAGATAGAAGCCAGGCTGCACTCTTTCAACGAGGGACTCCCTGTTAAACAAATTAAATATTTTTACATTGGTTTTTGAAGAAGTAATCGGACCCTCAGTCCCTTGAGAGTCTGATTACTCGGACACTCATGTGTCTGAGTATTAAAATGATCCCGATGTTGGGGGAGTCCAGAGCCAGGGGCCACAGTTTAAGAATAAGGGGTAAGCCATTTAGAACGGAGACGAGGAAAAACGTTTTCTAACAGAGAGTTGCGAGTCTGTGGAATACTCTGCCTCAGAGGGCGGTGGAGGCCAGTTCTCTGGATACTTTCAAGAAAGAGCTAGATAGTGCTCTTAAAGATAGCGGAGTCAGAGGATATGGGGAGAAGGGCAGGAACGGGGTACTGATTGTGGATGATCAGCCATGATCACATTGAATAGCGGTGCTGGCTCGAAGGGCCAAATGGCCTACTCCTGCACATATTGTCTATTGTCTATTGTCATTTCAAAATATTCAAATGATTTGCTTCCACTTCCACTGCTGTTTAAGGGAAATAGTTCTAAAACACACAATATTTTTAAGAGAAGAAATCCACATGATCTGGGGGCTGCACAGTGGTGCAGTGGTAGAGTTGCTGCCTGACAGGTTTGATCCTGACTACAGGCTCTGTCTGTACAGAGTTTATATGTTTTTCCAGTGACCATCTGCAATTTCTCTGGGTTCTCTTGTTTCCTCCCACACTCCAAAGACGTACAGGTTTGTGGGTTAATTGACTTTGGTCTTCTTCTTCTTTTCGAGCCCACACACAAGATTAGATGTTGTTCAGCCAGAGCTGAACACATTTCTTGGCATCTGCATACAATGGTGTTTGTGTTGTCGCTTGTTGTGCGTGGTGGTGGAAAAATTGGTGGAGACAAGGCCGCGACGTGAATGCTCTTTCCTCGACCTCATTGACTTTGGTATGAATTGTAAATTTATGTGGGTTAGTGTTAGTGTGCAAGGATTTCTGATCGGTTAGGACTAGGTAGGTCGAAGTGCCTGTTTCTGCACTGTATTTCTAAACTAAACTAAACAAAATTTATCTTAGAGGGGCAACATCATATGTTTCAACTGTGACATCTGTTTCTAGATTGCATATTAGAGGCAACATCCACCTTCTCAAGGCTACTCAGGACCTTAGATGTTTCGATCAAATTCACTCTTATTCTTAAAAATATCCACTGACTTGGTCTTCCACAAATTATTTAAGAAGGAACTGCAGATGTTGGAAAATCGAAGGTACACAAAAATGCCGGAGAAACTCAGCGGGTGCAGCAGCATCTGTGGAGCGAAGGAAATAGGCAACGTTTCGGGCCGAAACCCTTCTTCAGACTGACTTTTTTCTTCTTATCGAGTCCACACACACTACACACATATTAACTACCTTCTGACTAAAGAAGTTCCTCCTCACCTCCTTTCTAAAAGAGCGCCCTTTAATTATGAGGCTATGACCTCCGGTCCTAGACTTTCCCACCAGTGGAAACATCCTTTCCACATCCACTCTGTCTATGCCTTTCATTATTCTAGGTTCTATGTTCTGGGTATTGTTTAAATCAATGTAATTGTGATGCTGCTGCAAGCAAGAATTTTATAGTACCGGTACTTCATTTTAGTTGAACGCATGACAATGTACTCAACTTGACTGGACTTGACACTCACTGGATGATGAAGTGCATAATATACCAAAGCATTGTGACTACTGATAGAATAGCCATTTTATTTTTGCTCTTTTCCCCTTTTAAATTGACAGGTCTGCTAGGCATGGAATCATAGAGAGATACAACTTAGAAACAGGCCTTTCGGCCCAACTTGCTCACACCGGCCAATGTCGCAGCACCACCTGTTTGCATTTTGGTCCATATCCCTCCAAACCTGTCCTATCCATGTACCTGCCCAATCCTTATAAATGTGCTATTATTCATCGGGATAAAAAAGTCATAATTTCCAAGGGCTGCCGATAAAAATAGCCAAATTGTAAATGTTTGTAAAACTGTTTTTGTTTATTTATTTCCTGGAATGTGACTAAAAGGGTAAAAGGAAAAGTGTGAAAGCACCTGACAAAGCATTTATTTTATCCAAAACTGACAGGGAAGCTGTCTTTAGATGAAATATGTTATTAATTTGATTACATTCTGTTGCTGAGTATTTAAAAACTCAAGTTTTATTCTTCAATGAAAGACTATTAGTTGACTATTTCTTCAAATAGAAATCTGTTTATCTGAATCCCACTGTATAAGCATAAACCTACTTTGTATTTTTCAAGCTGTCAACATTAACCACAGTGTTAACTGAAGGGAGAACAATGTATTTAGAAAGAGTAGCACTGTGGATGAATTTGAAGTGAATTTAACAAGAAGTGATTTAACATATACTGTAAACGTTTTGTTAATCATTTTGCATTGTAATTTTACTCTTAATTTTACCCTCCCATTTTTTTGCTCCCGTCTCCAGATTCTTTCATGTTCCACGAAGATAAGCTGTAACAATAAAGTTCTCAATACTGTCAATGCTATCATCTACGTAATCACAAAATGCAGTGCCTTGTTTACACTGAGGCAGATTTCCCTGTGATTTCTACCCACATTCAGAATGGGAGCGCAATATTTGGGGAAAGATTTACGAAAGATCACAGGGTCATCTTTTTCAATCAGTGGGTAGTCCATATCTCGAACTAGCAGCTCGAGGAAGCTATAGATGCAGACACAATGCTGACTTTCTAAAGACCTCAGGAAACGTATGGGTAGGGTTTCAATGTAGGTGGCATGGTCAGTAAGTTAGCGGATAACACTAAACTTGGTGGAATTGTGGACAGTGAACAAAATTATCCAAGATTACAAAGGAACCCTGATCAATTGGCCCAAGGAGCTGAGGATTGGCAACTGAATCGGGTAAATACGAGATGTAGGGCAAACCACGACAGAACATAGACAGCTAATGGCAAGGCCATGGGGAGTGCTGTTGAATAGAGCGACCTTGGCAAGGAGGCATATAGTTCTATGAAGGTGCTAACACAGGTGAACAGTGTTGAAAATGAAGGTGCATCCTGATAGAAATCTTGCCCTGGCTGTGAACATGAGCCTCACCTTGTGTTGAAATGATGCTGAGAGGATGTTTCAAAACACATGGAACATAGACCATAGAACAATACAGCACAAGAACAGGCCATTCAGCCCACAATGTCTATGCCGAACATGATGCCAAGACCATCTCTTATCTACCTGCACATAATCCATAAGAAAGAATTGTGGCTATCAGAACCAATTTCCACATTAGGTAGAGGTCCGGCCGCTGGAGTTGAGGGAATTGGTTCACGGGATCGGCGTTTTTTCCACCACCTCGGCTAAGGGCCTGAACAAAAGCTTTTGCCCCGACTACGGATGGACACGGAGGGGAGGCTGGCTTAAGAACATATACTGTAAGTGCCTTTACAAAGCTGAATCTTATGATAAAATCTGGTATTTCAAGAGTGCTCTTTTAATCTGAAATTCAGATTCAGATTTTTGAAGTTGTTAAGAAAGAGAGTTCCATTTCCATTTAATATTTGTTCATTTGTATCGTAAGTAGTGGGTCAAGTATATATTGATATGCATTGACACGATAAGGATGAAATATTGTTCAAAGTTGTTAATGATTAATTAATTTCTAATGATGTTTCCGATGACACTTCAGATCAAAATAGGTGCCATAACGTTAACAGTTCCAGGAGTCGACTCTGACTGCGGGTGCTGTCAGTGTGGAGTTTGTACGTTTTCTCCGTCACTACGTGGGTTTTTTCTGGGTGCTTCGGTTTCCTCCCACACTCCAAAGACATATAGGTTTGTAGCTTTGACAAAATTGTAAATTGTCCCTGGTGTGAGGGATAGTGCTAGTGTCCAGGGATCGCTGGTCGGCGCGGGCTCAATGGGTTGAAGGGCTTGTGTCCGAGCTGTAAGTCTAAACAAAACGAAACTAAAATACTCAATTGGCTCTTTCGGTGGTTTTGTTGCATTTAAAGGAGTGTATTCTTTTCCAAGGGGGATTTCAGTCTGTTCTCCATTATCTCACTTGTAGAAGATATTCAAGTGAAGGACTGGTAGATATCCTAAAAAATACTTTCTGAATAATACAAGGTTATATCAGTAAAGGACACAAAATGCTGGAGTAACTCAGCGGGTCAGGCTGTAGCTCTGGAGAACGTGGATAGGTGCTGTTTCGTGTCTGGACCCTTCTTCAGAATATGAAGAAATGTCATCTATACATGTTCTCTGGATATGCTGCTTGACTTGCTGAGTTACTCCTGTACACTTTGCTAATCGGGGATTGTGCTTAGTTATGGCAATAATTAACTGCACTTTATGTAAGGAAAAAATGTCACTGTGCCTTTGCACGTGTGACAATAAAGCCCCATTGAACCATTGATTGAACGAGGACAACACAATGGAATGCTTGAAACTGGAGTAAAACAAACGTCTGGAGAAACTCAGCAGATCAGGCAGGACCTGTGGAGGGAAATGGACAGATGATGCTTCGGGCGAGACCCTTCCTCTGGACTGAATGAATGGAGGGGAGATAGCCAGGATAAAGAGGTGATGTGGGGGTGGGGGCTGGAGTAAGAGATGGCATGATCCAAGTGAGGAGGGGTGGAGTATAAAGGATGGATGTGCACACTAGGCTGAGGTCAGGTGACAAGAGTGCATGCCCAGATCAGGGGCATGAGATATGGGGCAGTTTGCCTGAGGGGGCTCTGTAGCTCCCTGACACCTCGATGTTCCATAAATGATCAGAAACACAGTCAAAAATGTAAAGTTCCCGGGTATGTAAGTGACTGCTGCTTACTCGTAAGAAGGAAAACCTTTTTGCAGTTGCAGAATATAGTGGTATTCTTAACAAAAAAAAGGAAAGTGGATTTACTCAGGGGAATAACTTACTAACTTCAGAACATGCTTGTCTGCAAACTGGTTCCTGTGGGAGGAACAAAGCTGTATTATCAATCCATGAATGATTTCGAAAATCAATGTACTGTATAATTAGGGCATTTCAAGGGTAAAAATCCTTTTAAACTGTATTGGAAGCATCCCTAAGTCTAAAAACCGTTAGCTTTTATTTTTAACACACATAGATATCATATCAGGGACAGGCTTCAAAACATGAAGATAAATTTGTGGAGAAGTATTTGTAAGTGTATTAAAAAATGGTACAACTGCACCATAAATTGGCACCAGTAGTTCTGGTTAACCAACAGTAGAGGGTAGCATTGAGAAATTCAGCATCAAGTTATTTCATTAGTTATTTCAAACTCCCAGGAGATCCAAAGGTAAGTATGTTTCATTTTATTACCGAGATAACTTACAGCTTATGTAATTTCTTGATGACAAAATGCAAAGTCATAATACAGTGTTGAAGAACGGTCTCGACTCGAAACGTCACCCTGTAGATGCTGCCTGTCCCACTGAGTTACTCCAGCATTTTGAGTCTGTCTCTCTCAAAGAACATTGAGACAAAATGCTTTTCATAGCTCCCTTACTAACTGTAGGTAAAAGGCAGCTTGACAACAATTAAATCTGTGTAACGCCAAGACACTGATCACATTATCTGTGTTTTCTTTATGAAATGATTACATTATTGATTAACAGTGAAGATATTAGCTGGGAAAATATGTATCTTTCCTACGCATTGATTATTATCCAGTCAGGGGATGTAGGCATTGGATTGATGTAGTGGTGCAGGACTGATCAAACCACGAGATTGTGGGTAGAAAACAATTCCTCCACTGTTGAAGCCATAAAGAAATAGGAGAAATAATTTGCTCCTTTGCACCTTCATCAGTTCTGATCAAGTGTCCCAGACATGGGATGTTATGTTTCCCTTTCCACAGTTGCTGCCTGACCTGCTGAATGTTTCCCACAGTTTTTTGTGTTTGTTGTTTGACTAGTCTTTCAGATAGATCTCCCAGTTTAATCACTCGTCTCATATTCTCGTACAGAAGATCTGCCATGTGGGGCTTGATCTTGTCTGAATTTGATATCTAAATATATATGATGTTAGTCTTATATTGGTATATTGGTGTAGCTGATTGTGGGGAAGTTAGACGATTTATAATAGGTGTCAGATGATATCTATATAATTAAAAGTCTCATCTTGACCACTTCCTGTCTGCGCTGTATATTGATTTTAGAAAAAAATGCTACCCTGTATCGTGCTTTTTGGCCATCTTACTCGCAGTCCTCCTCCGCTGAATCAGCCCAGCAGATTTTTCCCATCGATTAAAAATAAAAAAGTTATGAGTGTTTACAAAACCTTGAGATCAGCTGATTGGTCCTCTTGCCTGTCAATTACCGTGATGAAGGTAACGCTCCTTCCGGAGGCGGGGGGGGGAGGCATGACTTAAAACCCTGGATGCCTGGGCGTGAGTCAGTCACTCAGCAAAATCACGAAGGAGAGGCCACGACTAAGCTGTGAATCAACTGAACTGTGAGCCTTCAATATATGATTTGTTAGCCCTTAATGACAATGCCATGAGTTGTTTGGCTTGCTGCCCTGCCTGTGCTTGAAAGTGCAATGCTTAATTGCAAATGAAATGACAATGCCATGAGTTGTTTGACCTGCTGCCCTGCCTGTGCTTGAAACTGCAATGCTTTATTAGGTCTGACTGTGTTTGGAAGGAATAAATGCTTTATTAGGTCCGACTGTGTTTGGAAGGAATAAATGTTTTATTAGGTCCGACTGTGTTTGGAAGGAATCCCGCACATTTCGTGACTTCCACTTAGTGGACAGGTTGCGCTGATTGTGTAATTTCCAGTGAGTGCAGAGGTCGCGTGATTGCGTAATTTCCAGTAAGTGCAGAGGTCACGCTGATTGCGGAAGTGCCGCAGACAGCGGAAGCTCCACAGTAGAGAGGCTGTGCTCAGCCGTGTGAGTAGATTCAAGAAAGTTTACTGTCATATATATGATGTGTGTGTGCGTGCGTGTGCGTGCGTGTGTGCGTGTGTGTGTGTGTGTGTGTGTGTGTGTAAATTGGAATTAGTGGACCAGCCCTCCCGTGTGAAGCTGTGACCCAACAGGTCCCACTTAGTCTGGTATCTATTATAAACCTACTGACTCTCACGACTGACATCTATTATAAACCTACTGACTCCCACAGTTATCTAGACTACACTTCTTCCCATCCTGCCTCCTGCAAAGACTCGATCCCCTACACCTAATTCGTCCATCTACGCCGCATCTGCGCCCAAGATGAGGTGTTCAATACCAGAACATCTGAGATGTCCTCATTCTTTAGGGAACTCTACATCACCGTCTATATCTCTTGTTTCCCTTTCCCCTGATGAAGAGTCTCGAATCGAAACATCACCTAATCCTTTTCTCCAGAGATGATGTCTGACCCGCTGAGTTACTCCAGCTTTTGGTGTCTATTTCCGATAGAAACAAGTGCTGTTCTTTCAAAATAAAGACCTGGTAATTTTATGGTTATCATTACATTATTGACTTTACTTTTACATTTCAGATGATAGTAATTTTATTTTGAGAAGATAATCAAATTTTCACAGAGGCCATGATTGCATTCAATCTTGTACCTCTAGCCCCCAGTGCTATTCACCCAAAAATAAGTACTTTATTGCTACTAATGAGTGACTGCTTGCTTGGCTGAGTATAAAACATCTTCAAGTAAAAAGTAAAACTCCTCTGTTTGGCCCCTACCAAAATTTCTGCTGCTAGGAAATTCACCTCTATTCAGTCGGGCTAAATATGCTATTTTGTACCAGCAGAGTTTGCACTCTGTATCAGTTCATTAATCACTCTGTGTCTCAAGAGGCTGGGACCAAAGTGGCATAATCCTTTTGTCCTGTTTGCCATGACTTTAAATTCATCTCTCTCCTCTTACCTCCCTGCAGCCCTGCTGAAAGCAAATGGAATAGCTGGCCTTTAATGCTCCTTCTAGCACCTTGCTGCACACAGACAATTTCCATGCTTGTCAATTGCACAAGGGAGCACAGTTCAAAATACCTATTTGGCAGTGAAATATTAAAAGTAAACGAGGTTTCAATATAAAGCCATATTGTTTCGCTTATTTTTTGATTAATGTTCAGAATAATCTTCTCCTTGTCCCTGTTCTAGGCGTTCCTGCATTTCATCAAACTACCATAATTGCTACTATTCTCATGCTCCCTTTTTAACTCCATCTTATCATTAGATCACTATCCCTTGATCCTCTGACAGAAAAATGAATCCTTCCCACTGAACGTGCCTCATTTCCCCATTCTGTCTTTCTGCATTCCTCCCTTTTTCCCTATTTCTCCTTCCCCATTTTTATCCCTCCCTCCTTCCCTCACTCACACCTTCTCCATTTCTTTCCCACCCTCCTCCATGTTGGTTTTCCAAACCTGGACTTTCACCTTCAGTCCTTGAGCTGACGATTATTCAGGGCTTTAAGTGTTTATGAAGGAACTGCAGATGCTGGAAAATCGAAGGTAGACAAAAGTGCTGGAGAAACTCAGCGGGTGCAGCAGGATCTATGGAGCGAAGGAAATAGGCAACGTTTCGGGCCGAAACCCTTCTTCAGCCCGAAATGTTGCCTATTTCCTTCGCTCCGTAGACGCTGCTGCACCAGTTAAGTTCCTCCAGCACTTTTGTCCATTCAGGGCTTGACTCTTTTCCAAATTTTTCTGCCTGCGAAACCCTCAGCTACCTTCAAACTCTTTTTTAAGGGCAGCCGCGATGGCACAGTGGTATAGTTGTTGCCTTACAGCGCTTGCAGTGCCCGAGACCCAGGTTTGATCCCAACTATGGGTGCTGTCTGTATGGAGTTTAAATGTTCTTCCTGTGACTACATGAGTTTCCCCTGAGATCTTTCAGTCCCCTCTCACACTCCCGGCAGGGATCACTGGTCAGTGCGGATTCGATGGGACGAAGGGCCTGTTTCCGTGCTGTGTCTCTAAAACTAAAAACTAAAACTAAATCTTTATCCAATCTTTGGGACATCTAACTCTGCACGTTGGCTGGAGAACCCTCTTTAGTAAGTCAGAGGAAGAATGTGATGAGTGTTCACTAAGCCTTTGTCAATGTGATATAGAGGTCATCTAAAATACTCAAAAAAAAGCTGAGAGCAATGAACAAGTGAAAAGACAATGAACAACGAGCCCAATAAATGCTAGCTCAGCACCCGGAAGTCAAATAACCATATAACCATATAACAATTACAGCACGGAAACAGGCCATCTCGGCCCTACAAGTCCATGCTGAACAAATTTTTTTTTCTTTTTTTTTTTCCCCCCTTAGTCCCACCTGCCTGCACTAATACCATAACCCTCCATTCCCTTCTCATCCATATGCCTATCCAATTTATTTTTAAATGATACCAATGAACCTGCCTCCACCACTTCCACTGGGAGCTCATTCCACACTGCCACCACTCTCTGCGTAAAGACGTTCCCCCTCATATTACCCCTAAACTTCTGTCCCTTAATTCTGAAGTCATGTCCTCTTGTTTGAATCTTCCCTATTCTCAAAGGGAAAAGCTTGTCCACATCAACTCTGTCTATCCCTCTCATCATTTTAAAGAAGTCTATCAGGTCCCCCCTTAACCTTCTGCGCTCCAGAGAATAAAGACCTAACTTATTCAACCTATCTCTGTAACTTAGTTGTTGAAACCCAGGCAACATTCTAGTAAATCTCCTCTGTACTCTCTCTATTTTGTTGACATCCTTCCTATAATTGGGCGACCCCTCCTAAATGAAAAGGCTATTTTACTTAACCAAAAATAATCCAGAATATCCAACTGGTTTACTTGTATTGGGAGGAGCGGTTTCTTCTTATAACATTGACGCCAGGTTTTCAAACTTTCAAACTGCAGGCTTTTAGTTAAGCAATATGTTTCCAATTGTAGAAACAAGAGACTGCAGATGCTGGAATCTTGAGAAAGGATAGCAAATCGTTGGATCAGGAAACATCTGTGGACAGACTGGCAACATCTGTACATTTCCCTCCCCTGATGCAGCCCGAGTTCCTCCAGGTATTTGTCTTCTGCTCATATTTCCAATTGTAACCGGTTAACACAGAAGACTGAGGGAGAGCGACTCTAGGTGCTGGATGTTAATTGGAATATGACATTGGGGCATATTTGATCTCGATTCAAGAAATCCCCCTTTAATAAATGATCAAATATACCTTGGGCAAAACACAAAGTGCTGGAGGAACTCAGCAGATCAGGCAGCATCAGTGGAGGGAATGGAGAGACAACGGTTCAGGTCAGCACCTCATTAGGTCATAAGGGATGGGAGTAGAATTAGGCCATTCGGCCCGTCAAGTCTACTCCACCATTCAATCATGTCTGATCTATCTCTCCCTCCTAACCCCATTCTCCTGTCTTCGCCCCATAACCTCGGAGACCTCTGTGTTTTGCTCATTATTCCAGCATCTGCAGTTCTTTGTGCCTCGATCAAATATACCAGCTGTGCATTACTGTTGTGTTGCTGGTGGTTAACAAAGACCAGCTGAGTGAAACTGGGATTACATTGTATTATGCAGTAAGAGTTTATTACAGTCAGTGAGTGGTGGCTTCAACTTGCTTTTTATTTACTATGGAGGCAGCAGATCTTTCCCATGGTCCTTTTGTGTCTACAAAAATGTAGCCAACCTTTCAGGAGGAGAATTAAAAAAATAACTGTGGAAGAAGTTGATATCCCACAGGATGTAAATGTTTTTAAAGTTGTTCCAAAGCATTGTAAGAATAGAAATCACAGTTGGACAACACTGATCGAGCTTAATATAATTTTATAATGTAATATCAGCCCTCTGAGATGAAGATTTTAGCTGGTAAAAGTCAAAATTCCCATGAACAACAATTGAATGTTATTTTTTAATCTCTTGTGAACTGAAAAATCTGTACTAACTCAACTGTAAACGCTAAACATTAGCTTTGGGGGATTATTAATAGCTTCATATTAATGATTCAAGGCAACTAAACAATGTTTGCAATTTCAGTGAGTTTTGATTGGAAATGAATTGGACAAACCTGATAAAATACTTCATGCAAGGTCCTTAGTAATTAAATTAATTTACAGCAGCAGTTAGATCAATTATTCACTTATAACCAAATGCAATATGAAATGACATTAGTTTCTTATCAATGAAATGTGTTACTTGATTACAAATAGGATTTGCTTGGATTCCCACTCGCCTGTGTTTCAAATTCACACCGTTACTAATAAATACGCTTGCGCAAAGGTAATAGATGAGAACAAAAATGGTGTTAATTTCCGATTATATAAACATCTGACATGGCCCTTTGGAAACAGCTACATCCATTGAATTATTCACGGAGCGATATAGCAAGTTTGCATTTTTATGAAGAAACAAGGAACTGCAGATGCTGGTTTACATCAAATGACACAATGTGCTGGAGTAACTCAGTGGGCCAGGCAGCATCTCTGGAGAGCATGGATAGGTGATATTCTGGGTCGGTACAGCATCTGAGAAGCTAATTAACAATTAATTTGAACAGATCCATTTGGGATCATGCAGAAGCAAGCCAATCTGAAGAAGGATCCCGACCCAAAACATTACCTAACCAGGTCCTCCTGAGATAATGCCTTACCAACTGAGTCACCCGAGCACTTTATGTTGTACACAAGATTGTAGCATTTACAGTTCCTCATGTCTCCAATCATAATTACTTTGTCTGAAGCTCCCAAATTTGATGGGAAAATTAGTTTACTTTACAGTAGAAGCAGAAGAAATACATATGCAGCAGCAGACACAACGAGGTTTGTTAACTCAGAATTTCTCAATGAGATTCTACAGATCATTGAGTTTGTGATTCCTTTATTTTCATCTCATGATATATGAAATGGTGAAGTGTAACTTGCTGGGAAATCTTGAATGTCCCGCCCTGATCTACTAGCCCAAATACTAAAGTACTAACCTTGCTAGTTGGTCTTCACTGCAGATACTGAGTCTGTGCTTCACCTATGCAGGGAAACTGCCCCTTGAGCCAGCCCAAATGGCTCTTTCTTTGCTTTATTGGCAAACATTGCTTGATAAATGTCATGGGAAGTGCATTTTTGCTCCATTAAAGGTGCCATATAAATGTAAGTTGTTACTATGAAGAGGAAAGAGATGTAATTTTTGTTGACATGCACTTCATCAGCATCAAAAAGTAAGAAAGAGAGATGAACCTATTACAAGAATCCGAAAAGGACTGCTAATATATATATATATATATATATATTTATATGAATATAAAACTGTCATTTGGGAAAAATATATCTTTATAGTATCATAAATTATGGTGCCACTATTTATGGAAATAAAATTGTCAGTTTCAGTCACCACAAACCATCTTTCCACAGTGAAACAAGCTTCAAGCTCCATCTTTTAATACATCTGCAAGTCTGAGTATCCATTTTATTTCTGTACTCTGTTTATATCAAGGAAGGTGTATTTGTTTTAATTTCCATTACATCAAAACAGACAGAAGACTGTTTTTATTTACAATGTCCTACTTTACTCCCAATCTATAATTCCCCTGATACTTTCTTGAATTTGTGGTAATTCTCTAGGCAAAGGTATTCACAATGGGGTTAGGTGGGGAATTCCAGAAATTTTGACCCAATGACAATAAAGAACTTTTATAGAGTTGCAAGTCAGGATGATATGCGACGGAAGCAAAATGGTTACATTCCCATGCAATTGCTGACATTGTCTTTGCAAGGCAATAAATGTCAGAGGTCCGAGAGTTGCTATCTTTGTTGACGTGACATGTTGCTGCATTGAATTCTCACCCCATGCCCATCTCATCAGGCAAGATGTATCAAAGTGTGAAAATGTACACCTCCAGATTCAGGGATAATTTCGTCCCAGCTTTTATCAGGCAACTGAACCATTCTATCAACATCAAGAGAGTGGTCCCGAGCTACAATCTATCTAATTGGAGACCCTTCGTCTATCTTTATTGGATGTTACTGGATTTAATCTTGCAATTTAATTCCTTTATTGTGTATCTGTACACTATGGATGGCTTGATTGTAATCATGTATTGTTTTTCCACTGCCTGGTTAGCACACAACAAAACCGTTTCACCGTACTTCGGTACATATGCCAATAAATTAAACTAAACCCCTCAGTTCTCTAGACACTGCTCAACCTAGGCAGAACACACTGATGACAAAGAGAATGATTGAAGTTGGGATCACCAGTCTACAAACTGTTTTGGATGGTTTTGAGTTTCATGATTTTACTTCGGAGTCACGTGAGTGACTTCGTGAAGAACCCGCTCAGTGCGCAGGCGCGGCATTACGCCAGCAGTGCAACAGCGGCGGCAGCTGGAGTCAGGCTCTCCAGCTGCACTTTAACAACGGACCGTCAGGTAAGTATACGGTGCGTTGAAATAACAGAGGAGAGTTGCAGTTGTGTTTCCTTTTCAGAAATGTCGACACAACGCAGAAAACTCTCAAAGAGAAACTGCCCCGCTTCAACTCTACCAGCGGGGCAGCAACCGGTGGCAGCGTCGCTCTCAGAGCGTTTCACTATCCCCGAGACCGAGCCAAGCCCAGTCTCGCCAAAGCCTGCACGGCGGACTGGGAAAGCGGCCAGGAAGCCCAATCGGCCGGTCATCTCCGATTCGTCGGAGGGGGACATGTCTCCACCAAAGCGGAGGAGAGACAGCCGCCTGAGCTGCATTCAGCAGCTCCTGGAGGAGATGCTCCACCGGGACATGCAACAAGAGCGCTCCCGGGGAGAAAGGACAGGTACCTCCTCCACAGTGTCTTTGTGCACTGCCCTCTGCTCCCTCATTACTGGAGGCTAGCATTGGTGACCAGGGCTGGGCTGGTCTGGAACAGCGGCAGGCGGATGAACTCGGGAGTATGCCAGGGGTGCAGGAACAGGAACAGCTGTTGGGTGTGGTGGACCGCTTTGTAGCAACCCCACGGGCTGGAGCACCGCTGGAGCCAAGAATGGCGGCCAGCATCAACCACCTATCCAATAAACCATTACTGGAAAAGGTGCTCGCCGAGGTGCTGGAACAACACACAGCACCAGAAAAGTGTCAACAGCCAAATCTGGGGGCATGTGGGGGCACACATCCGGACCCAAGAACTCAAGCTACAGCGGATCCTAAGGCTCCTGACGTCAGCCACCACTGCCTTTGCTCGTTCCGTGGAGACTACGGAGATCAATACATGCCAGCAGGATGTGCTGGCATTAATGTGTACCACACAATTCGAGATCAACAATCTCCGGATGAAAATCATAAGACCTGCCCTCAATCCCAAATTTGCTGGCTTGTGTAAAGCCCCAGCTGCGGAGACGGACGCACTGCTATTTGGGAAAGATCTTAATAAAAAACTGAAGGAGATGGAGGAAGCATCAAAAACCTTCGGCCTAATGAGGGCAGGCCCCGGGACGAGCAAACCAAGACCTCCGATACCCAAGCGGCAGCACGCCCACGGCATCCACCAGTCGACGTCCGGAATATGGGACTGGTGAACGCTTGGGGTCCGCACATTATCCCCAAAGATCTTTTTAGACCAGGGCCCGCAGCGGACCCCCTGGAAAATGCGCCTCCCCCCAACATCGCCAGCACGTCATCAGAACAGAACCTTCAGGAAAATGAAGAAACAGAATCGCCAATAACCATGGAGGTAGGTGGGTCTGTTTCCTACCAGCATATAGAGAATAAGGGTGCTTTACTAACAGGGGGGGAGATTACACTTGTTTAAAAAAGCATGGGGTACTGTCACAAGTGACAAGTATATACTCAACAGCATTAGTGGATATAAAATTCAGTTTATATCAGAAAAAACGCCGCCAGTTCAACATTGGCCCCAAAGGGTATTTTCTCCCTCCGTCAAAGAGCAACGGGAGGGACAAGCTGAACTGGTGAGACTTATCACAAAGGGTGTCATAGAAAAGACCAAACATGAACCCTTGGAATTTGTATCCAATATATTCACCGAAACCAAAAAAGATGGTGGATGTCGCAACATCATTGACTTAACATCCCTAAACAAGTTTGTTAAGTATATACATTTCAAAATGGAAACATTTGTTACTGCTAGACAATTGATTTCCAAAGGATAATACATGGCAAGCATTAATCTCAAAGATGCTTACTATCTAATACCCCTACACAAGGATCATAGCAGATATCTAAAATTTATCTGGATGAGGCAGCTGTGGCAGTACAAAGCACTGCCTAATGGGCTCACGTCAGCCCCAAGATTGTTCACAAATATTGAAGCCAGCCATGGCAATATTAATGAAACAAAAACATATTGTCATGGCATATTTGGATGATATCCTCATAGTGGCAAAAACAATGGAACTGGCTGTGGCAGCAGTCTCAGCTACAAAACAGCTCCTTGAAACTCTGGGGTTCGACCTAAATCCAGATAAATCTAAGTTAAATCCATCCACTATCATGGATTACCTGGGTTTCACAATTAACTCAGTCCATATGACTGTTACCCTGCCAAGGGAAAATGATTGGATTAGCACAATCATGCAATAATTTAATGGTCAACAAAAGACCAACTATTCGACAAGTAGCAACAGTGATTGGTAAAATGGTAGCAGCATTTCCGGCTACACAATTTGGATCTTTGCACTATCAAAATTTACAAAGAGCAAAGGTACAGGCACTAAAACAACATACAGGTCACTATGATCGTGTCATGATATTACCCACGGAAGCAATATCAGAGCTACAGTGGTGGACACAAAATGTTTGGCATAGTTTTAGTCCTATTATCATCACTAACCCTACTTTAGTTTCTTCAGACAGATGCCAGTGCTCAAAGCTGGGGAGCAACTAATTCCATATCCAGCACAGGTGGTAGATAGACTAACCCAGAGTCATCATTACTATCTACACTGGGCATTAACTATTTAGAAATATTGGGCGTCTTTTATGGTTTAAAAGCATATGCATCCAATATGCAGCACTTGCATGTTCGGTTACAAATTGATAATACTACGGTGGTGGCTTATATTAACCATATGGGTGGCATAAAATCTTTATCATGCGACAAATTGGTCAATATGATTTGGCAATGGTGTGTCGAAAGACATATTTGGCTTTCAGCTACCTATCTACCAGGTAAGCTAAACACAGTGGCAGACACCAGGTCACGCAAATTCAATGCTAACATCGAATGGATGTTAAACCCTAAAGTATTTGCTAAAGTTATCAAGCAATATGGAACGCCAGATATTGATTTATTTGCATCAAGACTAAATCACCAGTGACCTATGTATGTCGCTTGGGAACCAGACCCAGAGGCAGCAGCGGTAGATGCCTTCACGCTGGATTGGGGAAAGTTCTTTTTCTATGCCTTTCTCCCCTTCTGCCTCATCGGTCGGGTACCTCGCAAAATGCAGATGGACTCTGCTTCTGGTATTTTGATGGTGCCCGACTGGCCTACACAGCCATGGTTCCCAGTACTACATGACATGGTGGTGGAATCACCAATGGTGTTTCCCAGTGATCCAGGACTATTAACTCACCCAGTATCAGGCATAAGCCACCCATGCCATGAAGACATTAAACTCCTGAGTTGTAGGTTCTGAACAGACCTTACCTGGAACTGGGATTATCCGAACAAACCATCACCACCATGTCAGCATCCCTGTGAACATCCACCAAGAGGCAGTACTTAACCAGCATCAAAAAAATGGGAAAAGTACTACCAGGAAACAGGGACATCATATGCAAGAGCCACAGTAACCAACGTATTGGAGTTCCTGGTCTATCTACACTATCATGAAGGGATCAGCTACAGTGCCATCAACATGGCACGTAGTGCTCTTTCCACTTACTTCAAACCAGCAGGACATCAGGCTATGGGATCCCATCCACTGGTGGTAAAAATGATGAGGGGCATTTATAATATTAAGTCCCCAAGCCCAGGTATACCCATATTTGGGACATCAGTGTCGTCCTGATATACCTCCGGAAATGGCCACCAGCTAGATCCCTCAGCCTCGAGCAATCAACACTGAAGACGCTCATGCTGATGGCACTCGTATCCGCTCAGTGCCATCATTCTACAAGGTCTGGTAAAACAAAGCAGGCCAGGAACATCCAATCCACTAGTGGTATTCCGGGCCTACCCACCAGAGCCACGTATATGTGTGGTGACCCATCTACTACAGTATATGGACACAACCCACAACATCAGAGGGAGTGAACAAGCCTTATGGGTCAGCCACAAAAAACCTCATGGCCGGGTAACAAGCCAAACCATCTCAAGATGGCTAAAACAGGTATTGAAAGCTGCCGGGATAGATATTAATACCTTTAAATCTCATTCCACTAGGGCAGCGTCCACATCAACGGCAGCAAGAATGGATGTACCTATTGACCTCATCCTGAATACAGCAGGATGGTCGAGGGAATCAACATTCAGAACATTTTATAATAAGCCGTTGATGAAACCTGATTCATTTGCAGCAAAGATATTAGAAGCTGCAAATATTTAATTTAAGCCCGGGGGAGCAATTTATTTTTGTTATTGTTAATAAATACCTTTTTGTTTTTCTTGAAAAACAGATTCATTGGTTAAATTACGATAACACTTCCTCCCTCAAGAACTTCGGCAGTGAGTGAATAAAACTGTTACACGGTTTGAAATCACAGAGCTTTGAAATCTTCACGAAGTCACTCACGTGACTCCGAAGTAAAATAGTAAGATTAAACGAGAACTTACCAGTTTGAAGTTTGATCTGTATTTTATGAGGAGTTACGATGAGGGATTACGTGCCCTCCGCTCCCACCCTCATTATATGGATCAAACTGATAAATTGATGTCTCTTTTTCTTTACTATGTTACTTCAAATACTTGTGTCTATCTGTGATTCCACACCGCTGCTTGGAAGTATGCCGCGCCTGCGCACTGAGCGGGTTCTTCACGTAATCCCTCATCGTAACTCCTCATAAAATACAGATCAAACTTCAAACTGGTAAGTTCTCATTTAATCTTACTAGTTTAGTTCATAAGTGATAGGAGCAGAATTAGGCCATTCGGTCCATCAAGACTACCATGCGATTCAGTCAAGGCTGATCTATCTCTCCCCCTCAACCCCATTCTACTACCTTCTCCCCATATACCCTGACACACATATTTATCTAGAATCTCTGTATCACTGTCTTAAATATATATCAATTGGTCTCCAGAGCTTTCTGTGGCACTGAATTCCACAGATTCACCAATTATCAGTTTCCGTTGAAACTGACAAAATAAATTCCTCCTCATCTCCTTCCTAACAGATTATCTGTTTATTCTGAGGCTATGACCTCTGGTCCTAGACTGTCCCACGAGAGAAACATCCTCTCCGCATCCGCTCTATCCAAGCCTTTAACTTTTACATAACGTTCAATGAGATCCTCCCTCAACTTTCTAAACTCCAGTGAGTAGAGTTCCAGTGTCGTCAAACGCTCATCATGTTACCGATGTTAGAACTGTACTCACCAATGTATATGTAGGGTGATCCATCCCATATTGGACATGTCTTGTAGGTGGCGGCGAGCAGGTGGTGAAGTTGCAGAGAGTTGCAATGACTGTTCAGTTAATTTCCTTGCTACTGGCAAACTCTGGATATTAATGATGGAGGTTCAACAACGGTTATGCTATTGAATCCGTGAAAAATGTCCAGATCGTGTTGCAATGTGCAGGCAACATTATGTTATATATAGTACTTAGAATTTTATTACAACTAATCAAGTTTTAAATATATAGACTGCAGTTATCAGAAAATTACAGTACAAGATAGAGCCTTAGGTGAAGAGCATAAAACTAGATGTGGCCTTATTTATCATATCCCGAAAGGCTCAAATAAATGGTATAGCATGTTACTGCAAAATATTATCCTGTCAACCACCAAGCACACAATCTCACCCGTCTTCATTTATTATTACGCCACATCATTTACAGCGTGTCACAAATAATTTCAGGATGATTGGTGTTTCAACTGCTTTCGAAATATTTTCATTCGTTCACATATATCAGCAAGTATCTCTTAAACAAATAGATGTAGGTATGATTGATAATCGAGAGTGCATCAGTGCCCCATAAACTGGAGATGCAGATAAAATCCAAATGATGCAGCTTTGTATTAAAGTCATGTGCTGGCTGGATTATAGCTCCTGTTTGCTGACTGCTGCTGGAATGAAAGGTCAAAAGACAGTTAAAAGGTTGGCTGGCTTGTTCAGCAATAACCATTTAAAAAAAAACACACAGCTCAGTGAGGAGGCTGATCTGTTCCTGCCAGTCAAATGGTGAGAACAAACTGGCCTGAGGACAAGAGATCGAGTTCTCCTGCTACCAACAGATGCTAGAAGGCAGGACTAACATTTCAGGAATTCTCTGTCTCGTGTGTAGTACTTAAGTAATTGCACTCGGAGATGCTTCAGGACTGAATGGGCGATTCTCAGTGATGCAGTAGAGGGCTCTCTTGCAGGATTGAAACTAGAATTAAATGTAAAACAAGTATAAGAAGAATCCTTGTGGTTTTGTGATAAAGGCACAAGTATTTAATCTGTTGTTTAATGGTTTACGCATCTTGACACAAATAACATGGTGGAACACTGACACTTCTAACTGTTTCAATAGCTGGTAGAGTTGCTGCCTCACAGTGCCAGACACCCGGGTGCGATCCTGACCTCGGGGTACTGTCTGTGTTGAGTTAGCACGTTCTCCCTGTGACCGCATGGGTTACCTCCAGGAACTCCGATTCCCTCCTACATCCCAAAGATGTAGAAGCGTGCAGGTTAATTAGCCTCAGTAAATTGTCCCCAATGTGTGGGGAGTGTTTGGGAAAGTGGGATAATGTAGAACAAGTGTGAACAGGTGATCAATGGTCAGGGTGGATTCAGTGGGCCAAAGGGACTGTTTCCGTGCTGTAACTAATTTTCAATGATACTTTATTAAATGACACATTGTTGTCACATGTACCTTGATACAGTGAAATTCGTTGTTTTTGCATACAACCCGGTAAAATCATACAGCAGACCTCACCTAGGCAGCACACAAAGAGTCACCATGTTTCTGACACCAAGTAAGTTACAAATGTTCACCAAAGAGTCATATCTTTCCTTGGACTATCTTGCATTGGATTTTGCCGGCATTCCCTTGCACTAAATATTATTTCCTTATCATGTATACTGTAAATGACTCAATTGTAATTATGTATTGTCTTTCCACTGACTGGATAGCACGCAACAAAAGCTTTTCACTGTACCTTGGTATATGTGACAATAAACTAAACTAAAATAAACTCTTAGAAAAGATGAGTCCTTCAGCAACCCCTGCTGCTTTTCCAAACAATGACACAATTTTAATTCTTGGTCTTCTCCTCTGGTGTTATTTATTGATGAGCACAAGTCCATAGCTCTATGAATACTCATAACAACATCAATGTGGAAGTGGGCCAAAGTCTCCATAAAGTGCCGACAACAAACTTATTGCCGCAGTTGTTTAACAGCCAAGTATTAAAAGACTCATTGGAGTGATTACTCAGCACTTTCAGCCTATTAATCCGGGTTTCACATTGCCTGACATCCATTCCGTAATCATTTCTTACTTTGCAAATCCTGTTATGAACTTTTTGTCTGAAAGACAGCTTTAATTTAATCAGAGGGATACTGAGGAGTGGTATCAATGGTTCCTGAAGGCTCAGAGGAGATGCCAGGTTAACTTCAGGAGAAGGAAAAGGTTTCTGCTTAGTCAGGTGAAACTAAATGTGGGCTTCAATAGACTTCAACTTTAAACAAATTTTAGTTTAGTTTAGTTTTGAGATGCAGCGCGGAAACAGGCCCTTCGGCCCACCGAGTCCGCACTGACCAGCGATCCCTGCACTATCTTACACATACTAGGGACAATTTAGCCAATTATACCAAGCCAATTAACCTACAAACCTGTATGTCTTTGGAGTGTGGGAGGAAACCGAAGTAACTAGGAGAAATCCCAAGTGGTCACAGGGAGAACATACAAACTCCATACAGACAGCACCCGTAGTCGGGATTGAACCTGGGTCTCTGGCACTTCAAGTGCTATAAGGCAGCAACTATACCACTGCTCCACCGTGCCGCCCTTGTATTTGTTGAAAAAAATTGTATAAAGAATTCTAACTTTAAAACTATTTTTTGTTTTATATATGAAGTCAATTGCCAGTTATATCTACATTAGCATTCTCATTTTTTTTTTTACCTAACTCCGAAGATATTTAAAAACCCTAATGTTGGAAATAGTGAAACGTCTGGATAAAATATGATGAAATTCTAGGTATAAGTAGGAATGAATTTTATTATAACAGGAACTTAACATTTAGATATGTCAATTAAAAAGAAATACTCAAAGATTATTTTAACTTCCTACTTAATTTGCGCAGATTTTAATGCAATTACAGTATTTTTTAAATATTTTACAAACTCACACCTCAAACTTCCTCTCCATTCCTAATATGTTATTTGATAGTTAGTGTTATCAGTAGGTTAACAGATGACAGGACATCAATCAAGTGTATTAAGGTGTTGTTCAGACAGGAGGTTTGGATGTACAAGCATGCATCTCCCAATGACAGGCTGGCAATAGCGTAGAATGCATAGCGTAGCATTTCTGACCTTTGCTGTGGAATACTGTAAGTCAAACATTTATTTTGTATTAAATTGAGAGGTTTGATTCTCATCCAGTCTGTTATCTTTCCTTTGCTGACAAGCTTTACATGAGGTGATGAGGATGTACTTCTTTCATTCTCTGCTTTACAGGTAGTAATAATCCAAGCTGCAAGCAAGGAGTACAATTTATTGGTGCGTTCAGTGATATCAAAAGTCTTGGCATATGGCATAGTGGGTGCAGAGCGGTAGAGTTGCAGTGCCAGAGACACAAGTTCGATCCTGACTATGGGTGCTCTCTGTATGGAGTTTGTATGTTCTCCCTGTGACCTGCATTGGTTTTCCCAGCATCTTTGGTTTCCTCCCACACTCCAAAGACGTACAGGTTGGTAAGTATAATTGTAAATTGTCCCCTGTGTGTGTCGGATAGTATTAGTGTGTGGGGATTGCTGGTCGGCATGAACTTGATGGGCCAAAGGGCCTGTTTCCATGCTGTATCTCTAAAGTAAACTAGACGAAATGTATGATGTGTAAACTAATGTAAAATTTGTCAAATATATTTAAAAACAGTCATTTAAATGACATGCGTGTTTTGAACAAAGAACAAAAAGTTGACTGAAGATACAGGATTACATTGCAATAAATATCTCTTCCAACATTTATTTTAAGAGGATATATCAAGTCCATGTTGAAATAATCTGAAAAGCAAAGCAAGCTGGAACATGATAACACTTATTGGGGAAATATTTATTCTGCCAAGGATTGTGTGCCATACTTTGAGAGTAAAGGGGCTGTCCCACTTGGGCGACCTAATTGGCAAGTTTAGAAGAGTTGGAAAAAATGACATGTTGAAGACCTTCTTCGACTATGTAGAAGACCTCCCTTCGACTATGATGAAGACTATCTATGACTACCTTCGACGACCTTAGACTACCCTTGATTACCTACGATTAACATGCTGACCTACTACAACCTACTATGACTAACCTACGAGTAAAAAAAGCCGACCTATTATGACCTACTATGACTAACCTACGAGTAAAATGCCAAAAAGTATAGACCACTCTCGAGCATGAAGGAGAGTTATGAAGACCTCCTGCGACCTCGTGTCGACCATGGTGCGAGTACGAGTCGAGGGCAAACTAACCAGGACTCGCGGATTAGGTCCCGCAAGTGGGACAGGCCCTTGAGTCTTTAGTTTTGACACTCTTGTATCTGAATCAGAAAGTTTAAGATTGGAGCCAAATCCAGAAATCCCTCTTCCCTGACTCACGGTCTAAAGAAAAGTATCGACATCAAACGTCACCTATTCCTTTCCTCCAGAAATGCTGCCTGACCTGTTGTGTTACTCCCGCATTTTGTGTCTATCACCAGAATGTACTAGGCAGAACATATCTGGATCGTTTAAAACTACCTGGGGGGAGGGGGGGTAGGTGTGGTCAGGGTGGTATCTGTGGCTAATGGAAGCCCATACCTCATATCATATCTTACAGCTAGATTTCTATGGACATTAATGCAGTCCATCTAGAGAGTGCACTGAAGCCTAAAATCTATGAATAATGCAGTGATAAACCATTTTCACTACTGTTGACTAGTAAATGGCTCGTGAAGAATTATACAATGGTAGAACCTTGGAAAACTAAAGCTAGCTGGTCTACTGTATCAGCTTTCTAATTTGTCATATCCTCGCAGTCCACGAGCCTTCAACAATACAACACTTTTGAAATTGTCCTCATATATGCTTCTTCCTTTCTTTCAGGCAATGCATTTCAAAGTCATAACTCAGTACTTTAACAAGAAAAAATACACAGATTTTCCCTTCCTGTGTCTCTATTTCCAATCATCTTAACTTTGGTTGTCAATCCATCTGCCAGGGAAAATAAGACTGCCATGTTCTTAAAATGAATGAAGATTTTGAATTAAGTTCCCTCAAATTCAGCTCTGCCAATGGTCACAACTTCTCACATCTGTCCACATAACTGATGCCCCCCGTCACTGTATCATCTTGCAAATCTTTTGGTGAACGTTTATAACTTTGTCAGCGCCCCAAACTCTTGTGTGGGGCCTAAGTGGGGCCTGCTGTATGATGTTACTGGGTAGCATGCTAAACAAAGCATCTCACTGTACCCAAGTACACGTGACAATAAAGTATAATTGAATCATCTCCTCTCAATTCTGCCCAATGCATAAATATCCTTCCTGGATTATGATGGCGCAGATTTAAGCACACTAGTCTTGGGGAGTTCTATCATTGACATAGAAATATTTAGTCTTATGCCTTTAATTTGCATTCTGCGTCTATGTTAAGAAAGCCATCTACCCTAAATCTGCTCCTTAACATCTGCATTTAAAAATTTAACAGCAATGCATCTGTCTTTGTCACTTCTGGGGCAGCACAGTGGCACAGTTCGGAGTGTTGCTAGCTCACAGCTCCAGCAATCCAGCTCCAATCCTGACCTTGGGTGTGGTCTGTGTGGAATTTGCCCATTTTCCCTTAGAGAGTGATAATCTTATCAAATGGTGCTGCTCTAATAAAGTCACTTCACCAGCTTCTGATCTACCACTTCAGAAGTATATTTAGTTTAGTTTAGTGATACAGCGCGGAAACAGGCCCTTCGGCCCACCGAATCCACGCCGACCAGCGAGCGATCCCTGCATATTAACACTATCCTACACACACTAGGGACAATTTACACTTATACCAAGTCAGTTAACCTAAAAACCTGTACGTCTTTAGAGTGTGAAAGGAAAATTAAGATCTTGGAGAAAACCCACACGGTCATGGGGCGAACGTACAAATTCCGTACAGACTGCCCCCGTAGTCAGGATCAAACCCAGGTCTTTGGCAACGCAAGCGCTGTAAGGCAGCAATTCTACCGTACCGCTGCCCAGTAATACATGCCAGTAATAAATGACTAAGGATCCCAAAATATCTCAATATTGAATCACAATTTGTATTTCCTATCTTTGATGTACTAAAGTTTGAAATGACTGCAACCGTATTGGCTGATAAACGTTTGACAGATTCATGTGCAGATCCTCTGCCTGCTATTTAAAAACAACTTGTTTTTAATGGATTAATGCTGCAGCTAAATTGGCATAAATGAACTATCGATTTTCTGCCAATGGTTCCAACAGGAAAATCTAGCCTATGATGTTCATAATAAACTTGCGGTGATAAAAGAACTAATAGAAATAAGCTCCAGCTTTTTTCCACACCCTGGATGATTGCACTTGCCTATGTAAAGCTCGTATCTGTATTATCTTTCAACCTAAGGCTAGCCTTGGGCAGCTTTATTGAGCACATCCTCTATTCCTTTCTACACACTAAATCAAAGGAAAATGAACAAAACCAATTACTTCCACTTTTCTGTCATGTACATTACCTATTCCAATAAAGCCTCAGGCTTTGTGATATTAAGGTTCAGAAGTAGAATTTGTTAGTATCAAAATGTTCCTTATACATTTATGTCCAGTTTTCCTACTGCACCAGAAGCTGAGCAGAACCCCATTTTGCACTGAAATCCTGCATTTTATAAGTTTGTAAGTTCGTAAGTTCTAGGAGCAGAATGAAGCCATTCTGAACTGGTTGGCATGTAACAAAAAGCTTTTGACTGTTCTCTGGTCCACGTGACAATAAACTAAACTAATTAACTAACTATCACTAACTCTCAATAACTTTGGGAAGATTCAGGCTTTCCCACAGCGTCTGGTCAATTGAGGTGCAGTGATAAGGATTCTCAAAGGGAAGAATATACTGACATGGGAAATATTTAGTGTTCGCAGTTGTATGGGCACAGATCCAGAGGGCCGATGCTTAAAAGCCTGTCAGGTATTCAGCACCAAGAGGCAGAACTTTATCTTTGGGTGCAAATACGGAATAGGCACAGTTCCATCTGTCACCTGCTTTATGCTCCCTTTTCAGAACCAAATAAGAGGGAGAGTATACAGTGGATCATCTTGACCTAGTTCTTTAGTCCCAATCTCCTGAGACATCTTTCTCCACAATCTTAATAAGTGCCAGTGTTTGATAGAGAAGTCATGGAGTGCTGGAGTAGCTCAGCGGGTCAGGCAGCATCTCAGGAGAACATGGATAGGTGACGTTTCATGTCAGGATCTGAGACATCACCTATCCATGTTCACCTGAGATGCTGCCTGAACCACTGAAGTGTTCCAGCAGTCTGTGTCTTCTTTTGTACAGCAGCATCTGCAGTCCCTTGTTTCTATGTTTGATAGATATCACCTGTAAATGGAACAATCTCTTTCAAATGCTTTTCTTTTATATGTGACAGGTATCACAACAGCAAGCTGTTGTTTTAACTGATCATAAATGCAACTTCTTTCCCTGTTGTCAACACTGCAACCTCCGGCAACCACCTTCAACTAGCATCGCAACCGGCTTAAGCCACTTTTGACCGTTAGGGAGACTGACAAAAACGTCCGGGAACCGCACGAAAACATTGGGTGTTTTCACACAAAACAAAGCCATGAGAATTTGTAGAATCAAAGCTGCAACATGCGGAAATGAGCCTTGATAGTAGGGGAAGTAACAGGACAGAAAAGAAAAACAGACCTATTCATCGCCTCTTTAAAATGTAATATTGAATCTTGAGGATTGCGAGGTGTCTACATTAGTTTTGTTTCGAGATACTGTGTGGGAACAGGCCCTTCGGCCCACCAAATCCGCACCGACCAGCGATCCCCTTATACTATCCTACACACTAGGGACAATTTACAATCTTTACCCAAGCCAATTAACCTACAAACATGTACGTCTTTGGAGTGTGGTAGGAAACTGGAGCTCTCGGGGAAAACACACTTGGTCATAGGGAGAACGTGCAAACTCCGTACAGACAGCACCCGTGGTCAGGATCGATCCAGGATCTCTGGCGCTGTAAGACGGCAACTTTACAGCTTCGCCTAGTCAGAAGACAAGATGCTGTTCCTTGAGCTTACAGTACGCTGGTGCAATGTAGACGTCAGACTGGGAGTGTGTCACAGAATTAAAGCGATAGACAAGAGGAAACCTGTGCCCCTGTCCAACTTAGGAAACCTGAACGGAAACCTCTGGAGACTTTGCGCCCCACCCAATGTTTTCGTGAGGTTCCCGGGCGTTTTTGTCAGTCTCCCTAATGGTCGAAAGCGGCTTAAGCCGGTTGCGATGCTAGTTGAAGGTGGTTGCTGGAGGTTGCAGAAGACCTTCCACTACCTGCAACCTCCGGCAACCACCTTCAACCAGCATCGCAACCGGCTTCGACTAAAAAATTACCAATTTTTTAAACGGCAACCTATTTTTAATCGCGGCCGGTTTTGAATTTTTTGAAATAATCGCCGGAACATAGAAGAAACGGAAACCACTTTCTACCATTAGGGAGACTGACAAAAACCTCCGGGAACCGCACGGAAACCTTGGGTGGGGCACAAACTCTCCAGAGGTTTCCTAAGTGGGACAGGGGCATTAGGGTCACCCCTGCAGGCTGAACTGAGGAACTGCACCTTCGTTAGCTTCTGGGCACATTGTAGTCCTCAGAAATCAAATGGAATTTAACAATTTCAGGTAAAAAACCTTTCCGGCTTGTGTCAGATTCATCCATGGGCCAGTTTGGGATAAACGTGGTCATAGAGCTGGAGCGCCGGAGGAATCACAGAGGGGGAACTTACCCAGACTCGCCCCCTCACCTGCCAATGAACCATTATACATTCCTTGATCATCGTCTTCTTTGATCTTTCATTTTTGCACCTTACATGCTCTTTGTACCCTTCCAGATCTCGTGTTTCCCTCTCCCCTGACTGTCTGAAGAAGGGTCTGGACTCGAAATGTCACCCATTCCTTCTCTTCAGGGATGCTGTCTGCCCTGCTGAATTACTCCAGCATTTTGTGTCTATCTTCGATGTAAACCAGCATCTGCAGTTCCTTCCTACATGTAAGGTGCAGAGGGCACCTTCCTACATGGGGATGTATATATGTCCCCCCCCCCATCTCCCTTCTGTTTTTTGTTTTTTTTCTGTTTCTTGTTTTTTGTGCTAAATTGTATGTATGCACTGAGTACGAGCAGCTTTCAGTTTCACTGTACATGTATAGTGACAATAAATGGCATATCTATATCTATATCTACATAGTGAAGGAAGGTTGTAACTTTCCCCTTCTACCCCCACTCTCTCTGTCTCTTTCCACAGAACTCTGCTTGACCTCCTACCATCGGGCATCCCCAGCAAGATCCAAATGGCTGTGTGTCACCTTTATTTTGCTGACTCAGATATTTCAATTCCAGCGGCACATCTGGATGAGCTGCTGCCACGCAGTGTCAGGGACCCAGGTTAGATCCCGACTTCAGGTGCTGTCCATATGGTGGTCGCACTTTCTCCCTGTTACTGTGTGGGCTTCCTCCGTTTTCCTCCCACATCCCAAAGACGTGTGGGTTTGTAGCTTAATTGGCCTCTGTAAATTGACCCTTAGGGTGTTGGGAGTGGATGCGAAAGTGGGAGAACATAGAACTAGTGTGATTAGGTGATTGTTGGTTGGCATGTACTCAATATGCCAAGGGGCCCGTTTCCATGCTGCGTCTTTCAACCAATCAATGCATTTGAGGAGTGCAGCAATTACACTTTTCAGATGAAGTATTCAGAGAATTTCCAGAATAAATAAATATTGCTAGAATTGGTAAGGCCTTGATTAAAAAGTTGAAAATTTCCAAATACATTGCAACAGTTCATCTCATGGCTGTGAAGCAGGTAAAAATGGCAAGGTAATATGTGCAGGTAATCAATGTTGCAAACAGCTCATCTTTGGGAGAGGGTGCAGGGTGAACAGTGGGGATCTAAATGATAATTTCCTTTCTAATGAGCTCTTGTTTAGATTTTAAGTGGCAATACTCGCTTAACAAGCCTCTGAGCACCTATTCGCAGCCTAGATTTCAACTGCTTTATCAGATTAGCTTCCTGTGCAGTTTAAGAGCATATAGGCTCATCGAGAGTTAAGGTATTCAGAGTGTATTGCCCTCTGCACCTTATCTGGCATTGAAATTAGCTACAATCATGCGTTCAAGGCCCAGAGTTAGTTTCAACCTATTATCTTTGACGAGGTAAGATTATTAACACTAAGTTAAACAGCCACATTGATTTATCTCACTAATCTTATCACATTAATTAATCTCCAGGTTAAACCAGCAGTTCCTTGTGTCTCCAGGTATAATGCTTGTTTTTTGCACTAACTCAATCAGCTTTTGAATATTACACATCAATGTACATTTATTCCAGTATTTGAAGAGTTTAAAAAATGTTACTCTTTTATCCTCGCCTATGACCAATATCAAATTTATAAGAAAAAATATATACAATTGAGACAACATACTACATGGGCGATCGTTTCGCCGAACACCTCCGCTCAGTCCGCAATAACCAACCTGACCTCCCGGTGGCTCAGCACTTCAACTCCCCCTCCCATTCCCAATCCGACCTCTCTGTCCTGGGTCTCCTCCATTGCCAGAGTGAGCAACAGCGGAAATTGGAGGAACAGCACCTCATATTCCGCCTGGGGACCTTGCGTCCGGATGGCATTAACATTGAATTCTCCCAATTTTGCTAGCCCTTGCTGTCTCCTCCCCTTCCTTAACCCTCTAGCTGTCTCCTCCCACCCTCCCATCCGCCCGCCCTTGGGCTCCTCCTCCTCCCCTTTTCCTTCCTTCTTCCCCCCCACCCCCCACCCCCCATCAGTCTGAGGAAGGGTTTCGGCCCGAAACGTCGCCTATTTCCTTCGCTCCATAGATGCTGCTGCACCCGCTGAGTTTCTCCAGCAATTTTGTGTACCTTCGATCTTCCAGCATCTGCAGTTCCTTCTTGAACAACATACTACTCATGTTTACTCGAGTAAATTGGGAGCCAGGAAATGGGAATGAAATGTAATTCCATTCAATTGAGCATCAATTACCTACCAACTCCACCGTCACCGAAGCCAATTAACCCACAAACCTGTACATTTTTGGGGTGTGGAAGGTAAACGCAGCACCCAGAGAAAACCCACACGGTTACAGGGAGAACATAAAAACTCCATACAGACAGCACCTGCAGTCAGGATCAAACCTGGTCTCTGGTGCTGTAAAGCAGCAACTCTACCACTGTACCATTGTTCCGCCTCTCATCTGGCATCTTTAATATAACAAAATACCCCTGGACCCTTCAGTGAAAAGTCACAAAACACAAATGTTGTTCCAAATTGGGTGCACAGACGCACAACTAGAAGAGCCACTACCTCTCCACCCAGGAACCAGGGCTCAATCGAGACTTTGTGAGTTGCCTGTCTGGAGTTAAAAATTCTTGCTGCGACTGTGTGTTTTCCCTTCTGATATCCTTCCAGATCCCAAAGACAGATTGGTAAATTAATTGGCCACTTTAAATTGCCTGTAGCCTGTAGGTAAGAGGTAACATTGGAAGGAAGTTGATGGGAACGTGAGAAAATAAACATGATTAGTATAGCATTAATGTAAATTGTTTAGTGTGGAGTGAGCGGCTGAAGGGTTTGTTTCCGTGCCGTGTGGCTCAATGACTATGAACATAGGCTAAAAGTGACAAGTGACAGACTGCAACATTATGATTCTTTCTCAAAGACATTCTTACAAAAACTGGCACCAGATGTCATTATCCCAAAGGGAAGGCTATAATTAGGGACTATTTAATAACTTGCATCCACTTCAATCTATTACAAAGCATCCTCAATTACTTAATGTGTCGGAAAGAACTTCTGATGCTGGTTTAATTCAAAGGTAGACACAAAATGCTGGAGTAACTTAGCGGGTCAGGCAGCATATCTGGAGAGAAGGAATGGGTGACGCTTCGGGTCGGAAGGAGGGTCTCGACCCGAAACATCACCCATTCCTTCTTTCCAGACATGCTGCCTGACCCGCTGAGTTACTCCAGCACTTGATGTCTATCCCCAAGTACTTCACTGAAACATATCAATTATGAATGCCATTGGATTGTGATAACAAGGCCAAAAGGAAGAGCTGTGAGTTTCAAGGGGAAAAATTAGTATACGGATGGAATTCCAGTGAAGCATAGCCACCAAAAAGGGAGAGAGACAATTTGGAGGGCAGAAATATGGTGAGTAAAGACTATTAAAGATTAGTTATGAATTCAGGATGAATTTCTACTCCAAAATTCTGTGGTGAAGAGGTGCAGAAGGTCCATTGTTTTACTTTTCCATAATAACCAGATATAACCAGTTTGAGAAGGGTCCCGGACTGAATCATCACCTATCCATGTTCTCCAGAGATGCTGCCTGACCCACTGAGTTACTCCAGCACTTTGTGTCTTTTTTTTAATAAGCCAGCATTAATATTTCCTTGTATCACCAGAAATGTATTCTCTGGTTGCATTACTTTATTAAATGACAGAAAATGCAATCCGCACGTAGATATCTAGCTCAATTGAAACATTTATACTAGCATCTGAACTTTTAGCTAGGCACAAAGACCAGAGTAAATTCTGAGAGGACTGGCCCATTAAAAATACTTTTGCTCTAATTGAAAAAATATTTAAATGTGGAAAATGGTTTAAGTGAATTTGGGACTGAAACTGCTAATGTCTCAGTGCAGCAACATCATAAGTCGTGCCCAGTCCAAAGAAGGAACCGACCCATCGATTTTCTCCAGAAATGATGCCTGACCCGCTGAGTTACTCCAGCACTTTGTGTCTATCAGTGCCAAGTTATGTATTTTTGCCTTCAATTTTCATCATAACGATGAAATAAGAAGGATGCAAAAAGAAACATGTTGCATGTATTAATATAAATCAACTGTAAGTGATTGATGCTCAATTGAATGGAATTACATTTGACTCCCATTTCCTGGCTCCCAACATACATAGAAACATAGAAACATAGAAAATAGGTGCAGGAGTAGGCCATTCGGCCCTTCGAGCCTGCACCGCCATTCAATATGATCATGGCTGATCATCCAACTCAGTATCCTGTACCTGCCTTCTCTCCATACCCCCTGATCCCTTTAGCCATAAGGGCCACATCTAACTCCCTCTTAAATATAGCCAATGAACTGGCCTCAACTACCTTCTGTGGCAGAGAATTCCACAGATTCACCACTCTCTGTGTGAAAAATGATTTTCTCATCTCGGTCCTGAAAGACTTCCCCCTTATCCTTAAACTGACCCCTTGTTCTGGACTTCCCCAACATCGGGAATAATCTTCCTGCATCTAGCCTGTCCAACCCCTTAAGAATTTTGTAAGTTTGTATAAGATCCCCCCTCAATCTTCTAAATTCTAGCGTGTACAAGCCGAGTCTATCCAGTCTTTCTTCATATGAAAGTCCTGCCATTCCAGGAATCAGTCTGGTGAACCTTCTCTGTACTCCCTCTATGGCAAGAATTTCTTTTGAACTTACTAGAGTAAACATTAGTAGTGTGTTGTCTGAAGGAAACACTTTATGTACTGTATATAATCTCACCTAAAGGGTCTGAACTTCTCTGTCCAAAGGGTGGTGGAGGTCATCGTAAATACACCTTATTCTTAAAGTACATGAAGCGCTGTGATGTAAGGTTACCGATTGCAAACTGGCCCTTTGCCCTGTATAGACACAATAGCCTCTACCTGCGTTATACAGTACACATCTCTCCAGTTGCTTGATTCATTTAAACGAATTGCACTCAGAAATTTTCAGTATGTAATAGGCTCAATATTTCAATCAGCTCCAATGGTTATAAGTGGAATTCTGTGCTATTTATAATCAGATATTTTTTTTAAAGAACAAGGGCTGCAAAAGTGTGTGGAAATTATAAGGGTCAAATTCTGCTGCATCAGTTTTTCACGTGTTTTCAGTACTGCTAGATCGCAGCTGATGCAATGGTTGGGCTGCACTGCATTCACTGGGGATCACTGCAGCTGTCAGAAATCTGCTAGGCAAGCCTATTGCTTCAGAGAAACCGCAGATAGGGAAATTACATTCCAGCACCCACTCCGCCTGCTTTTGCTGCAATATTTAATTAAGTATGCAAGGTTACCATTGTGGAGCCCGTCAAATACATAGGCATTGACAATGAACATTTTCGATGCGAAGGATAAAACGTGACACAGGAAACACTTCAAATAAACTGGAAAATACTGTAAATGCAAAGTAGTTCACACATTTAGTTTAAAACTTTTGCCCTTTCCATCAGTGACAGCCACGTTCCACCTCCCCAATATTGTCTCATTATCCCACATGGATCATCTTAGTCACGCTTTGAACCCTCATCTGTGTTGATTTCTCCTGACTCTGCTTCAAACTTACTGTGTAAACCCTGGCTTGCACAAAGATCAAGTGATCTAAAATGTTATAGCCTGATGGTACCCCCACTCACGTATCTTCCAATGTCCAGTTCCATAACCACCCCTGTACTTCTATCCTTGAATTCAATCCTAGTTATGGGGAAAAGGCAGGACAATGGGGTTGAGAGGGAAAGATAGATCAGACATGATAGAATGGCAGAGCAGACTTGATGGGCCGAATGAGCTAATTCTGCTCCTGTAACTTATGAACCTACGAACTTACCCCTGTTAGAATGTTCAGTTATACAACCCTGGTTCAGATTACTGCTAACTTCAATGGACCACACAGAAATTCCTCTTTCTCACAATCCACAATTTCACGTTGCTAACAAAAGATCATAAGCCTGACAAAATCTAAACTCAAAAATCCTTGCCTTGCTGTTTCAGGAAATCTGCACAGTCGGTTGTGAGATAGATCTCTATTATTAAAGGTCAAAGCACAAAAATATCCCCACTTTACCCATCTTGAATATTGGTACTCAGGATGATTATCCATGGCCATTATATCCACTGAGGCAAAGTCATAGTTTCTGTCAGTTGGAGAGGAAAGGATTGCTGATTAAGTACTAGGTTGGAGTGGAGATTTACGAATCATAAAGACAGACAGACAGGAGGGGTCTCCTTATAGGTTTTATTTAAATATTCTATTATTCCAAGACACCAGCATTGATCACATGGTTTTTGCAAGGTTTGGATTGAAGACTATGCCACTGTTTGCCAAACGGCATGGAGTTTCACTGTGAATATTCTATCTGCAATACACTGCATTCTCATTCCAGTGTGTTTTTGAAACCCTAAGTGGCAGAGTATGATTCATGTTAAATATTTATAATACTATTTAATGGATATAGTTGTTGCACAATGTGAGCTCCGCACATTGTTTTTGGAATTACTATATTGATTGCAATGAACAAGTCAAAGCCCTCATCACTGTGACCCCATACCTTGCATTCAGTAAATTAAGGAGCAACAAAAACTGTGCTCAAATATTACATCTATTCATATTGCTCTGTTGACCAGGGCCTCATTTGCAATATGTGTTATTATATGATTTTGTTGTAAATTCTATCAGGTGCTTATGATACAATTGGCCTTGCTTTCATGTGGTGGGAAGTCATGTATTGAAATTGCTACTGTAACTCTTAGTTGAGCTGCATTCCAGGGAGGTAGGATAGAGTTATATGGAAGGACTGGAGAAATTGTGATTATTATTCTTGGAGGAAGGAAGGCTAAGACCATTGTAAAAAAAACCAAAACATCTGCAAATGGAAAATAAAAAATGAAATAGGAAACCATGGGAAAACTCAGGAGGCCAAACGACATCTATGGATAATGAAACTGAATTGACATTTTAGGTTGAGACCCTTCATCATATCTGAGAAAGAGAGGGAACAGGTAAGATTTAAGTTGCAGAGGGGGTGGGGAAGTAATAGGGAGAACAATGGGAATATTTGTTATCAGAGAGGGCCAGGATTTCCCACTTGATAGAGCTTCTATGGTTGCTAGATTACTGATGATGGTTGGAAAGAGAGTAAATGGACAAGTGTATTTCGAGCCTCATGACACCACAGATGCTGCAGAGTGGAGCAAAATACCAACTGCTGGAAAAACTCAGCAGGTCAAGCAGTTTTTGTGGAGAGAAATAGCTAGTCGATGTTTCAGGTTGAGACCCTTCATCTGGACTGCCATTTAGATCTGTGAACTGCCAGGTGGAGAAGACATGGAAATCTGAAGCCTAAAGGAGAACACTGAAAATAACCAGCAGATCAGGACATGCCCATGGAGAGTGAGAATTTGAGCTGATATCAGAGATGGGTAACCTTATAGCAGAATTTACCAGTTCAAACAGTAAAAGTAGGTTATTTGAAGATGTTGATTTGAGGAGGAGTGTGTAGGAAGGAACTGCAGATGCTGGTTTACACCGAATGTAGAATACAAAATGCTGGAGTGACTCAACGGGTCAGGCAGAGTCTCTGGAGAAAAGGAATAGGTGACGTTTTGGTTTGAAATGCTTCATCACACTGTGGGTTAGGGGAGAGGGAAACAAAAAGGTACAAAGAACAAATGAATGAAAGGTATGAAAAGAACAAATCAGATCAATGAAAGGTGGAGCCCACAATGGTCCATTGTTGGCTGTGGAAGAAATTATAACGAAGGGATACGAAGAGTGAAACTAAGCAAGGTGGCTAGAGTGGGGAAGAGACCGAAGAGAGAGGGATGCAAGGGTGACTTGAAATTGAAGAAATCAAAACTCATACTGCTGGGTTGTAAGCTGCCCAAGCAAAATATGAGGTGCTGTTCCTCCAATTTGTGTTTGGGCCTGGGCCTCACTCTGACAGGAGGAGGCCCAGGACAGAAAGGTCAGTGTGAAAATGGGAAGGGGGTTAAAGTGTTTGGCAACCAGGAGATCGCGAAAGCCCAGACGGACTGAACGTAGGTGTTCAGCGAAATGATCGCCCAGAGAGGGCAGAGATTTTTAGGAAATCGCAATATTTCGAGTCAGGGTTAACATTGTCTTCTGGAAAGAAAATCATGTTAAATGTAATAGGATGTAACAAGCAGGATAAATACAAAGGGAATTAATTTATCCAGTATATTTGGCTGTTCAGCAAAACACAAAGTGCTGGTGGAATTCAGCAGGTTAGAAAGAATCTAGTTGGGGGGGAGGAGGGTGAGGGGGAGTGGGGTTTAGGGGGTCAAACAGGCGACATTTTGGGTCGGGAGCCTTCCGCGTCTGCTTAACCTGATGAGTATTTTGCTCATGATTTAAGCATCTGCAAATTTTATGTATCTCCATATTTGGATGTTCATTTGCTAAGGCCACAAAACAGGACAGAACATAAATGTTTATGTGTTCGGATAATGTTTTAGCATGCTGGGACAGTAGTATCAGACTAAAGCAGGGAAAACAGACACCTGAATAAAGGCTGTGGTTCTGACTGAATTGCTGTGACTAATATAGTCCACAGTGTTCAGCATTTCACAGTAACAAAGACAGTTGACAAGTTGAACATCATTGGGGGATGCCAGCAAGTCTATACAAGACTGTTGCTATTTACTATCCTCGCACCCATCGAATGCCCTCCTCCCATAATTGTCTTGGCTTTGGTACAATCTCATCTGGAGTACTGTGTGTCTTTAGTTTAGTTTAGAGTCCGCACCAACCAGCGATCTGTGCGCTTAAATGGCCACGGGACTTACCATCGCCCGGCGGGGGCTTTAACATCAGGAGCCCCAGTCGATGCTGCAGTTGGACTGCTGGACCACGGGAGAAGAACAAAGGGAAGAGATAAAACGTTGCCTTCCATCACAGTGAGGAGGTGTTGGAAACTCACTGTGATGGATATTTATGTAAACTATGTTAAGTGTGGGTCTTGGGTTTTTTTGTAATGTAAAAACTGTAGAAAATGCAATTTCGTTCAAACCAAGTTTGACAATAAAAGGCATTCTATTCTATTCTATTCTATTCTATTTAACACTATCCTGCACAAGGGACAATTTTTACATTGATAAGCCACTTTACCTACAAAGCTGTACGTCTTTGGAGTGTGGGAGGAAACTGAAGTCACGGAGAGAACGTACATACTCCGTACAGACAAGCAACCAGATCCATGATTGAACCCGGGTCTCTGGCTGTAAGCGCTGTAAGGCAGCATCTCTACCTCTGCCACCAGATTTGTTTTGTGTCATTTTTTTTCAGATTTAAAAAGGGATTTAACTTTCATAGAATCAACGTCGAATAGATTCACTGGGATAAAAGGGGATATTGGAATAAAATTGTCCTTTTCCATGCTGGACTTTAGAAGAATGAAAGGCATTGACACTGACATGATTGGGAGCGGGGTTAGTAGATTGGATCGCATGCAAAAGGAACAAGACTAAAATAAAATTCCCCTTGAAAATATACGTTCATCGTACCCTGCGAATTTGTGGCCAATTCCTCCCTTCCGTGGCTTAAATTAAACCTTCATTTTAGTTGGCATGATGACATGATGGCTTCATGAGTAAGACAGGTGCTTCCCTGAAGCATGACCTCATTAAGACGCTTGACCCATTAACCATTAACTAAGTGGTACCTCCAGTGTGAAGGCTCCACTCAGTAATACATGGTCTGTGAGAAAGAAAGGTCTTCTAATGAAGATGTTAACCGTTCCTTTATCAGGTTGGGGTCAAGAGGGAGATTTGACAATGTCATTGCAAGAGATTTCCAGGCCCTCGATACTCCAGAATGATGCTTATTTTGAGTCATAAGGTCCTGGATACTGATGAGCATTCAAGTAGCTGACTCAGCGCTTCTGGTGGCGACAGACTGGCTCTATGAAGAAAGTAACTCAAACAATGAACACTGAACATAGAACAGTACAGCACATAAACGGGCTGTTGTGCCGAACACGTCTTAATGAGTTGCGGCCAATTCCTACCTTCCGTGGCTTAAATTAAACCTTCATTTTAGTTGGCATTATACATGTATTTTTTTTTATTTCTATTTATTTTTCATGCACACTGAATGGACACTGGTTGAGCAACGTTTTTTTGTTTCCTCTGGGTATGCGAATACTCAGGAAATGACAATAAAGATATACAATACAATACAATACAATACAATACAATACAATACAATACAATACAATAAACCAATCCCATCTTCCAGCACATGAGTCTTATCCCTCCATACTCTGCCCTTCCCTGTGCCCATCCAAACGCCTTTTAAATGCCACTATTGTATCTGCCTCCACCACCACACTTGGCAATGCGTTCCAGGCCCTCTCTGTGTAAATAAAACTAGCCCGATGCAAACTTTCCCCATCTCACCTTATAGCTATGGCCTTTAGTATTGGACATTTCCATGCTGGGGTTTAAAGGTTTAATATTATACCGTATTGGCAACCAGGGATGCAACAGGACATTATTCTCTCTACAACTAACGGGCCTGTCCCACTTAGGCGATTTTTCAGCGGACTGCCGGCGACTGTCAACTTGCTGGCAGTCACCTGAAAAACCGGGAACTGAAACGGCGACTGTCAGAGTGGAACACACACAAACCCATCGCAAAGGCGGGGGCCAGGGCAAGTGGGGGAGCGCTGTCTAAAAAATTCCCATGGTGCAAAGCCAGGGTGATACAGACACGATGAACAGGAAGGTTAGTGCTGTAATTAAGACACATAAAGCACAGTTTACAGTAAGTCCTTTAAAAGATGGGGGGAAAGGGGGGCAAGAGGGGAGAAGGAGGGAGAAGGAGTAGAGACAACTTTTAAGAAGCCAGAGGTACACGGCCGTGAAGCTCGGCGGACATTTTGCATTACCAGTCGGTTCCTTGGCTCTGAAAACTACTGCTTACCTTTTTTTGTCTCCAATGAGCCAATGAAATTCACCAGTCAGCACCAGCCCCAACCAACGAGAACCTCCGAGAACCTTCAACCTCCTGGCAACCCAAGGACCCATTGCGACCTACCTACGGCTCGAGAATTCTCGCTAACCTCCATGATGACTTAATTCTAGTCACCGCTAATTTTTCAACATGTTGAAAAAATTTCTGTGACCATAATGAGGCCACGACTAATTCCCAAAATGTGGGAAATCCTCGCGACCATGAAGGCGACTCCCCAGCATCCACCCGTGATCATGTGGCGACCATGTGGCGACTGCAAGACTCCTGCAGTCGCCCAAAACGTCGTCTAAGTGGGACAGCCCATTACAGTTAAATTTCTATGTGAGGGAAAAGGTCACATCTAAATCGGGAAAAGCCTCTACAAAGCCTGCTCCATTGACTGCAGCCTTCTTATTGCCACTCACTGGGATCTGAGGACCACCAGGCCTAAAAGGAGTGATGGGGGGAAAAACTTGGCTTCCATCTCCCAGTGCTGTTTGCGGCTGATCGGCCGATATTAAGGTAACTGATCACTTCCCATCAGATGTCTATGAACTGTGACCCACGGACTTAATATGTAATTCTGTTATATTTCCATTTTACCGTGACATTGAGGCTGACAGGAATCATTTGACGGCCAAGGTGGAATTGGCTAACTCTGCACAAATAGAAATCAAACATTTCACCTTCTTGATTGGTTAGACAAAAAGAAAATCAATGTAATTAAAAATTAGTTGCAAGATGGCTTAGCACTAGGTATGAGGCCTGAAAGTTCCAGCTAAGCAAAGTTAAAGAATATTTTAATTATAGTAATGCAGGAGGTTGTTACTATAATGTACCATTTGGAAGCGAGCCAAATAATGCATTACAGCAAGGTGCGCAGCATAGTCAAACCCCATCGATTCCCTATAAGTGAACCTAAACTGCCTGCAAATTCTGATTAAATACTGTATAGGCTGAAACTTTAAAAAAAAAGGAAACAAATTAAAATGGTGATGAAACAAAGTAGGATATCATTCAAATTGTTTTCTTCAGAATCAAAGATTTCAATAGTTGGTGGTCACAAAGCAATATAAACCTCTCTCATAAAAAGTAATAGAGCAGAAATACCATGGAAGGAAAAATCAGACAGAAATATTTCCCTCAAAATGTTGCACACAATTTTATTTATTTAGCGAATGCAAAGTCCTTTAGCCAAGCAGTTGCCTCTTGATTTGCTGTATGAAGAGTGACAAGTCCTCCTTTGAGTCTTTGTTGAGGGCATGCTTCAATGATGTGTTGCATTGTTTGCTGCTCTCCACAAGCACACCGTGGTGTTGGACTGCTGCCCCATTTGTGAAGGCTGGCCAAGCAGGGGCCATGTCCAGTCCTGAATCTATTCAGCGTCGTCCACTGCTTCCGTGGGAGATTGGTGCCAGGGACCGGTAGGGTGGGGTCTGACACCAGATGTTTATTTGGGACGTCCTTGGACTCCCATTCCTTTTTCCAAGCTGATTGGATTGTGAAATCCGCTGGTAGTGGGTTCTTCCAAATTGGTCGTCTAGATGGAAGTCGAGCAGTGGGTGGGTTGAAGATGTCCATGTGAATTGGCAGGTGAGGGGAGCTTTTGGTCTTTTGGAGCATCCTTTGAGTGAGGACTACTCGCCGGATGTGTGGAGGGGCTATGTTGGATAGGACAGGGAGCCAGGGGAGTGGTGTTGAGCGGATTGTTCCTGTGATGATCCTCATTGTTGAGTTCAATTGGGTGTCCACATGGTGTGTGTGGGATGACCTGGACCAAACAGGGGCACAATATTTGGCTGAAGAAAATGCAAGTGCTGAAATGCGCAGTGTGGGGGCTGCTGCCCCCCACTTTGAGCCAGCAAGCTTACTGAGGAGATTGTTTCTGGACTTCACCTTAGCTGCTGTGCTTTTGAGATGTTCCTTGAAGGATAGGGTCCTGTCAAGGGTCACTCCGAGGTAGGTTGGAGTGGGGGCATACTTCAGTTTGGTCCTGCTCAGATAGATGTTTGGTTCTCTTGTGGCTTCTGCATTATGGAGGTGGAACACACTGGAGACCGTTTTTTCTGGGCTTGGTTTAGGCGCCAGGTTTTGCAGTACTTGTCCAGTTTAGCAAGGTCTTCATTGAGCACCTGTTCCAATGTACCAAAATCTGGTGCTTGGAAGGCCAAACAGATGTCATCTGCATAGATGAATTTGCGGGATTTGGTGGTGGGTAGGTCATTTGTGTAAAGGTTGAACAGGGTTGGGGCTAAGACTGACCCTTGCGGGAGCCCATTCTTCTGCGTTCTCCATGCACTCTTGTTCTGAATGCGCACAATGTACTATGATGTAATCATTAACCATCTTTGGAAAGAGAAGTAAAGATAAGATCTGTTAGATATGCAGAGAATGGAGGGATATGGATCATGTGCGGGCAGATGTGATTAGATTATCTTGGCATCATGTTGGGCAAAGTCACTGTGGGCCGAAGGACCTGCTCCTGTGTTGTCCTGCCCTGTATCTCTATGTCTATTTCATGTCAATGACCTATCATCTGATCGAAATAATTTAATGAAGTGTTAATTTTCTCTCCATAGATCCTGACTGTCTTTCTGAATATTCCCCGCGGTTTCTGTTTTTATTTTAAATTTCCTCAATCCTCAGTATTTTTCTTTCTGTATGAAATCGCTGGGATCTGGAAGGATAGAATGGGGATGGATGGCAGAGGAAATAAGGGATTCTTACCTGAGTGCATTGATACCTGAGTCTATCACCTTAAGGAATATTGCTGTACGTTCCTCCTTTCATCCTGGCTAAGTCTCTTCATAACCTTGATATCCCCCCTGGAACGGACCGTTCATGATCATTTATCCTAACCAGCAAACTTTATTATTTTACAATTGCCTCTTTATTTTCTACTCCATTCCCTGTTGATAAACTAGGACTTTAAATGCCAGAAGAACTATAACTTTTATCATGGGCAAATATTGCAAGGTGCTTCATAAAGACAAACATTAATAAAAAAAATACAGCACAATGGCGCATAAAGAGAAATGGGAGGGGAGTCGGTGGTAGGAATAGGAATGGATTCTGCTGACCAAGTGTGGCAACAAATTACATTTCAAAGAACACCCTAAGGAAAAGGAACAGGCTGAAGGAAATTAGCAAGAGAACTGAGAGTTTAAAGCCGAGGCAAGTGAAACTGAGTATAGCTTATTTAAACAATGCCCTGACATTTAAATAGATCCCATTCATTTAAACCACTAAATCTGCCTTTGAAAATGATATCATTTTTGCTGTACATTTCCTCTCATTCTATCACTGCAGTGTTTACCCTAGACATTACATTTTCTTTGACACTTCATCTGCCAAGTCACTGATAAGTTAATTGTAGGCTTCTCAACTGTATCCCCTATAATTGTGTCTTAAACTCTTTTAATATAATTACATCAGCTATTTTAACTCAGGTGTTTACAAACAGCAAAAAGAGGATGAGCATAGATTTTAGTAATTTGTATAATTCACTCCTGTGTGACTAATATTCTGCTGTGGGGGTGATGTCAGCATCGCAGGGTGACCAGAAAGATTTTCTGACCCAACGTCAAATGTTAGGATTGGGCATGTTTCTCAAAGTCCATTTTCCAGTGCAGGTGTGAGTCTAATGCAGAAGCAGTGATTTCCACTCAGTGACCTGTGTTGCCAGCTGTTTCAATGCACTCCACCTCAAGTCCAATCCAAATACAATGAATGGGTGAAGCAAAATTCCATCGGATTCCCAGCTGCCAGGCCCAGAAAGTCACCCCTTGTGCAGCAGGTTAATCCTGGGACAAGTATAGCAGCTCTATTAAAATCAATGACTCCATGGTTCTTTATTATCACATTTGCAGAGCACAGTGCAATTCTTTTGCACAACCACACAGGCAACCGCCACAATTTTGGCACCATTTAAAATTTAAAAAAAGCTACTGGGATAAAAACTAAATGCATTTCTTTAAAATTTCTTCTGAATTTCTTCTTAAATTTCAGTCTGAAGAAGGGTCTCGACCCAGAAACGTCACCTATACATTTTCTCCAGAAATGCTGTCACACCCCTTGAATTACTCCAGCATTTTATGTCTATCTTCAGTATAAACCAGCATCTACAGTTCCTTCCTGCTCTCTTTTAAATTTAGCTGTGTTAGTTTAATTGAATTTAAATTCCTTTTTCAGAGAAGCTATGTTTAAGTGTTGTAATGAGTTAGAGTTGCGTTTATAATTAAAGTCAGACGCCACAGAAACAGGCCCGCATGTTTTTGAGATGTGGGAAGAAACTGAAACCCATGTGGTCGCAGGGGGAATGTGCAAACTCCACTTAGTCAGCGACCAAGGTGGGGATCAAATCCATGTCTCCAACGCTGTGAGGCACCAGCTCTACATTCTGCGCCACAGTGTATATTACTTATAATATTTCTCCCATCATTTATTAGCAAGTTCCAAATGTTTCTGAAAATAAATCTTTCAAGATGTCCATTAAACACAACTGGCGTGTCTGGGAAAGGTGCTGTATTGATGTCCTGGGGCAAATAGCTAGTGATTTATGGGCAATGGATGATCATCCCTGAAATGTCTCTTCAGGCACAGAAGGATTGTTTGGGGTCTGAATGCAGAAGCTTCCAATTGAAGCAACATTTCACTGCTGTTATCATGCAACTAAACCATCCCACCAACAACTAGAGAGCAGTCCTGAACTACTATCGACCTCATTGGAGACTCTCCAGCTATCTGGTTTTATCTTGCACTAAATGCTGTTCACGTTATTCCCTTCATCATGTATTGTACACAGTGGATGGCTCAATTATAATGATGTATTGTCTTTCCACTAACTGTTTAGCATGAAACAAAAGTGTTTCACTGTACCTCGGTACACGTGGCAATAAACTAAACTCAAACTCACTCATTTCACTTCCAACGCAGTGTGCATGATGTGGTCCCTTCTCCAATGCAGAAACCAATTGGATGAACCCAGAAATAACCCTTCTGCTCAGTCTGCAAAGAGTGACTGAGCTTCCAGATTCCAGTCACTTTAACACTTCACCCAATTCCTTTCTGACCTTTCAGTCTTCAGCCTCCTATATTTCTTCAACACCTGCATGAGGAACAGCATCTCATCTTCTCTTCGGCACGTAGTAGTCTTCAGCACTCAACATTGAATATTACAATTTTAAGGAAACATCTATTTTTCCTCTCTCTCTCTCCACAGATGTTGTCGTGCCTTTCTGTTTCAACATAATATTTTCTCTTTTTCCAGCTCCATCTGTTGATTTGTAAAGTACTTTTTACCCTGACGTCTTTAGTCTGCAGATAGATACAAAACGCTGGAGTAACTCAGCGGGACAGGCAGCATCTCTGGAGAGAAAGAATGAGTGAGCTTCTGGGTCGAGACCCTTCTTCAGATTGAAGTCAGGGGAGAGGGAGATACATAGATAAGGGAGAGTAAGGTGTGAAAACCTGACAAAGGGGATGTAGATCAAGGAAAATGTAGAATAGATCATTGTTAGCTGGGAGAAGGTAACAACAAAGCAAACAGAGAAATAATGTAGTCGGAGACAATCAGACTGGTCGGAGAACTGGGAAGGGGGAGGGATGGAGAGAGGGGGAAAGCAAGGGTTACTTGAAGTTAGAGAAGTCAATGTTCATACCACTGGGATGTAAGCAGCCCAAGCGAAATATGAGGTGCTGTTCCTCCAATTTGCACTAGTATCACTCTGACATTGGAGGAAGCCCAGGACAGAAAGGTCAGTGTGGGAAAGGGAAGGGGAGTTAGTTTAGCAACAGGATCAGGTAGGTTAAGGCGGACTGACTGGAGGAGTTCAGCGAAATGATTGCCGAGCATGCGCTTGGTCTCGCATCGCAATATGAACAGCATCCACAACTGGAACAGCGGATACAGTAGATGAGATTGGCGCAGGTGCAAGCGAACATCTGACTCTCGTGAAAAGACTGTTGCGGTCCTTGGACGGAGTCGAGGGGGGAGATATAGGGACAGGTGTTGCATCTCCTGCGGTTGCAGGGGAAAGTACCTGGGGAGGGGATGGTTTCGGTGGGAGGGAACAAGCTGACCAGGGAGTTGTGGAGGGAATGGTCTCCATGGAAAGTGGAAAGGGGCGGAGATGGGAAGATGTGGCTAGTAATGGGATCCCGTTGGAAGTGGCGAAAATGTTGGAGGATTATGTGCTGTATGCGATGGCTGATGGGGTGAAGGGTGAGGACTAGGGGAACTCTATCCCTGTCGCGATGTGGGAGGGGGAACAAGAATGAAGCTGCGGGGTACCGAGGAGATGTTAGTGAGGGCCCCATCTATGATGGAAGTGAGGAATCGCCGTTCACTAACGAATCTCCGATATCCTGGCATGGAACATTTCATCTTGGGAGCAGATGCGGTGTAGATGGAAGAATTCAAGTAGGGGATAGAGTCTTTACAGGAAGCAGGGTGGGAAGAAGTGTACCTCCATCTTTAGTATGCATCCTATCACATACATTCCCTCTCTTATTCACACCCTGTTCCTCTCTGCAATTTAAACAACCACTGTTCTCTCACTATTCGGTTTCTGAAGAAGGGTTCTTGATGGGAAGTGTTTACATTACCGCTCTTCACAAGGTATCGGCCTGACCAGATTTTCCTGATTTTGAGCCTGAAATCTTCAATCTGTAAAATCATGAAACCTCAACACGTAAATAGTTTTAAAGACATTGGCTTGTTAATGAAGAGCCCGACACTTCCTGTCCTTGTAGTCAATGGATGAGTCAAATTTGCAACAAGAGCACAGGCTTAAAATTCAACAAATCTCCCCATTGAGCATTGAGGAAATTCAATGAAGCAGAGCAGATCACAGGTTAAGGCAACAAAATAGTAAGATTAAACGAGAACTTACCAGTTTGAAGTTTGATCTTTATTTTAAGAGGAATAACGTTGAGGGAATATGTGAAGAACCCCGCCAGGACGCATGCGTGTCATTCTTCAAAGCAGCGGTGTGAAATCACAGATAACTGTAATGACTAAACATGGTAAGATTAGAGAAGAGATACCAGTTCAGGATATGATCAAGGGTGGGAGTGGAGGGCACGTATTCCCTCAACGTTACTCCTCATAAAATAAAGATCAAACTTCAAACTGGTAAGTTCTCGTTTAATCTTACTATTTTACTTCGGAGTCACGTGAGTGACTACGTGAAGATTTTAAAGCTCTGTGATTTCATGCCGTGGAACGAGTCCATGCATCACATCTGCCTTGATTTTGGGGAGAATAGAGTTAACATCATTAGACATCAATACGATATTGAAACCCAACGGTAAAAATATTAACACCAATTATTGCCCCTATTTATGGGGTAAATTATATTACAGAACTTAAATTTGTTTCTGCAAATGTTCCAGGTTCAATGACTGGATTGTTATAAAGTCGTTGGAAAGTTTCCTCCGTTGACCATCCTGCTGTCTTGAGGATTTGGTCCATAGGAACGTCCAACTTCATAGCTGCGGATGTAGCTGCAGCCCTGGTGGAGTGAGATTTTTAAAAATGCTAGTGTCTACTCCAGCCTTTATTAGGACCTGTTTTAGCCATCTAGAGATGGTCGGGACTGTCACTGTTTTGAGTGGCTGTTTGTAGCTGATTAAAGTGACATTTCTTTCCCTCTGATGATCTTAGTATACTCCATATATAATAGTAAGTGTGTTACAATACAGAGACGACCATCTGTCGGGTAGGCCCTGAATTCTGTTTTTAGGCCTGCTGACCCCTGTCTGTTCTGTTTGACTATTTCATTGATGTGAAAAGTTAAATTTCCAGATGAAATAATCATGTTGTCCAACCTTAGTTTCTGTAGTGACTGGACCCTTTGTGCCGTAACCAAGGCCATCAGCATGACTGTTTTCATAGTCAGTTTCTGTAGGGACAGAGCTGTAGCTGGAGACCAGTTTCTTAACATGGTCAGTACAATGCTCACATCCCATATTTGGGAGTACCTGGTTCTTGGGGGATTAATATTAAAATGCCCCTCATGAGTTTGGTTACCAGGGTGTGTCCCAACAGAATGCCGCTCTGTTCCTTGCGCCAGGTATGTTGACAGAGCACTTCTGGCGCAGTTGATGGCACTATGACTGAGCCTCTCATCGTAATGGAGGCTTGCCAGGAATTCCAGAACAGACGGGATGTTCATAGATCTGTGGGTGATGTTTATTGTTGTGACAGTACTTCCCATTTCTTGCTGACACCAAGTACTGATTTTTTGGTGGACTGTCTGTGGCCCGCTGAAATAATTCCACTGTTCGGTCCGTCAGTCCCAGGTGTAGTGGAGGTGCGTTCAACTCTATAAATTAATAGGTTTATATCATTATGACATGGGTAACTCCCCTTGTTGCGGGAAGAACCAGTAAATTAGGTCTAAGATGGATGGTGATGCATGGTTCTAAAACCATGTCGATATCACCGGGACCGATGGTTGAGTAGGCCAATCGGGTACTATCAAAATACCAGACGTGGAGTCTACTGTATATTCCTAAATACCCGACTGATGAGGCAGAAGGAGGGAATGCATAAATAATCCCCCAATGCAGCGAAAAGCATCTGTAGCCACTGCCCCAGGTTCTGGTTCCCAAGAACCTAATTCGATAACTGGTGAGAGCATGGATGTGAATAGGTCGTTAGCTGGTGTTCCATACCGTGCTGTAATTCCAGCAATACATTTTTTATCCAACATCCATACAGTGTTTTCATAGACTTAGCGTGACCTGTTGTCGTTCCCCCTGCTGTGACTCATTGCAATGCGTGTAGCGATATGACACGCATGCGTCCTGGCGGGGTTCTTCACGTAGTCACTCACATGACTCCGAAGTAAAATATATAAATGCATTTGTCTTTTAATTGTTGGGTAAGATGCATTTGGAAAGCATGCAGAAGCGAGAGGTTTGGTGCCATGATGCACTGACTAACTGCTATCTGACTGCAATGCTAGTGTTCTTCCCATGGCCGTCCAACTTTACAACAGCCAATATCATGGTTGGTTTCATATGGTGCAAGGTTTTAATGATCTCCCATGGGCCACACTCATTAAACAAATATTCTGCTGCATGGCAAACCAAAACACAGGATAGAATGCCTGGTGTGCAGACTTGGTCCATAAAATCTTTGACTCAGGGTCATGAATGCATGGGTAAGCCAAAAGCCTTGCTCCATCTCACAGGAGACGTCGGCACATTATGCTGATAAACTGTCGAATATTTATCTTGGACAATGGTCCATATGGGAACTTCTCCAAACATTGTACATTACTTCTGGGTTTAGCAGTGGTACCATATTGAGCTAATAATGCCTTGAGCCTGGATCAAATGATTACACAGAATTGCATCTGTTCTTATATTCTTGCAATGCAAATTAAATATCCCCATATAATTCAGTTAATATCAGAACTTGGCTTCGGATATACTCCTTTTAAATAGAGATGTTGTTTATTTAGCTTATGAATAAAAGCATTTGGCTAAAATCCTTCTGGACTGAATTTTAAGGCTGAAACACCACAGAAAATGCTGGAACTGCTCAGCTTGTCAGGAGGCAAATATGGGAAGAGGAACAGATTTAAACGATAGGGACAATGATCTTTCATCAGAACTGGTATATATTGGGCGGCACGGTGGCGCAGCGATAGAGTTGCTGCCGCTTGCAGCGCCAGAGACCCGGGTATGATCCTGACTATGGGTGCTGTCTGTATGGACTTTGTGCCATTTCCCCGTGACTGCGTGGGTTTTCTCCGAGATCTTCAGTTTCCTCCCACACTCTAAAGACGTATAGGTTTGTAGGTTAATTGGCTTGGTATAAATGTAAATAGTCCTTAGTGTGTATAGGATACTGTTAATGTGTGGGGATTTCTGATCGGTGCCGACTTGATGACTGAAGGACCCGTATCTACGCTGTATCTCTAAACTAAACTGAAACTAAAATAGTTCATTTTTGAGATATATAGAGATATATCTGAGATCAAAAATGAGATATATCATGGTTTAAGATGCAGAGTTCAGGGGAAGGTTTGGAGAGAACAATATGGGTGGTCCGTGATAGACTGGAGGCCAGAAATGATCAATTAGTCAAGGAGGTAGTCGAGCTGAATAAAAGTGGGTGGTAAAACGATCAATGAAAAGGAAAGGAAATATCTGGGCAAGCTGTTAGTCGGACAATAATGAGCTGAAATTGGCTCAAGGAAGGAAGGAAGGAAGGAAAATGCTGATTATCTGAAATTGCTGAAATCAATGTTCAGTCTGGAAAGCTGTAATGTTAGAAGATGAGGTGTTGCTCCTTCAGTTTATGTTGGGCTTTATTAGAACAGTGGGGTATGCCAAAGGCAGAGTTAGAATGGGATTGAGAACTATTGATACAGGCAAAAGGATACCGAGTCCATATTTGTGCACAGAACAATAATCTTCTTTGTGCTTAAGAAGGAACTGCAGATGCTGGAGAATCGAAGGTACACAAAAAAGCTGGAGAAAGTTCTTTGTGCTGTCTTGTTGTCATATTTAAAAGGCCTGACTGTGTCAGGGAACGGAGTGATCTTTCTGCCTCACGTTTTGCCTTCAATAAAGCTGGAAGTGAATGGGGTGGTTGCTGGTAGGTTTTGAATGACATTAAAATGTTTGACATTTAACACCAGTGGACATAGGTTTAAGGTGAGGGGAAAAGATTTAATAGGAATCTGAGGGGTAACTTTTTCACACAAAGGGTGGAGGGTGTATGGAACGAGCTGCCAGAGGAGGTAGTTGAGGCAGGGACTATTAAAAAATTTAAGAAACAATCAGATAGTTACATGGGAAGGCAGGTGTGGAGGAATATGGGCCAAACACAGGCAGGTGGGACTAATGGACACGTTAATCAGTGTGGGCAAGTTGGACCGAAGGGCCTGTTTCCATGCTGTATGACTGTGATTCTATGACTCTACCCACTTGGCTCAAAGTCCCTCTTTTGGGGTTCTAATAACTGCACCCCACTTCTTCCCCCACCCCCGACTCTACACCTCTATTTATAAAGCCAACTTAAAAAATTATTATCAGCTTCAGCAACCTGTTCTGGCACCTTCATAAATTCAATTTTGTTAAATTATTTTATTAGTTTTCCAATATAATACTCATAATTAGTGTTTCAAACACTCCCAGCTTAAGCACAATTTTCAGACAATTATTCACCGCAATCAATACATGTAATGTGAAATTTAAAAAAATAGCAGAGTGCTGTGGAAAGCAAGCCAGGCAAAGTCCGTCAATAGTAAGAGAGTTCATGCATTTGGCCGCATGCCTTGATGTATTGCAGAACTCAAAGCCTTAAATAAATACCTAAATTATTTCAGTGCACAAGTGGAGGATCAAAGGGGGAAAATGGAGGAAGAAATTTGACTTGATCTTGCTGGTTTAGTGATCGTGCAAATATTGAGATGATACCAAGGCAATGTGAGGACCAAATTAGCCACCTAAGCACGGGTCATGCTCCACTTGTTTTTATAGGATCTGCAAGGTCTACTGTTATTGGTTGTGTGCGTAAATTACAAGACCATGGGCATTCTTCAAGAAATATGCAGGTTGCAAAATTCATAACTAACACGTGTGGTTATGGTTCATGTCGGTTTCAGTCAGTATCCATCAGACAGAAGCCAGATTTGTTACATTTTAATTCCCACCTCAATAATGGTCGAAGCCTACGATAGACACAAAATGCTGGAGTAACTCAGCGAGACAGGCAGTATCCCTGGAGAGAAGGAACAGGTGGCGTTTTGGGTCGATATCCTTCTTTAGACAGCTTCAGACGGTCTCGACCTGAAACGTTACCCATTCCTTCTCACCAGAGTTGCTGACTATCCCGCTGAGTTACTCCAGCATTTTGTGTCTATCTTTGGTTTAAACCAGCATCTGCAGTTCCATCATACGCACATGCGCATTAACCACTGCAGGGAATGGGATTAATGATGACTGCACAACACTGAAGCTGAAGCTGACCCTGTTGGCATCATTACCTGTTCACAGTCTAAAGGTGGGATCTACGTGGAAAATTGCGTATCCAATTAACACATTTCATCTCCAGGCTGAGAGAATAGTCTGTAGTTAACAGAGAAGAAAATCTACAGCTGTATACACAATGTGAATGCACTGTCTCACTCATCCAATAGCTTGGTACCTCTGTACTAGTTAAGGATGATGTCTTAATCACATTGATATCAAGAAGTTTACTCCATTATATCTGACTTCCTGACTTTCTAATAAAGCTAACAGTTACTGATCCAGTGAATTGCCTTTCAGCATGTTCACTCTCCACGTTCTATGAAGGATGAAACTTTGAACTGCAGGAAATTACATTTACTGAGTTAATGAGAACATATGAACCATTGGATAATTCTTAATAAGCTAGTCCTTATTAATACCAAATATGTTCATCCCTAAACTTCTGGACCATAGACTTGGGGTCTCCAGCTGCAACTGTCTTAAGACATCTTGACCATCAGGCTTCAGTCAGCTAGAATTGGTCACAAAATGTCCTCCACACTGACCCTCAACACTGGTGCTGTTCAAGGTTGTGTTCTCAGTTCTTTGCTCTACTCCCTGAACTCCCATGACCATGAGGCAAAGAACAACGCCAAAGCAATGTGTAAATTCACTGATTTTACCACTGCCGTTAGACGGATCTATAACAACGATGAGACAAAGTATAGGGAACAGATCATGATGTTGTCATGGCCTTATTGTCAGCAAGGCAAAAGAGTCGGAAGCAAGGAACTAAGGAAGTGAGGACCAGTAACTGATAGCTGTATTAAAAAGTCAGGAAGTCAGATGTAACACAGTCGGAAATAAGGAGGTGAGGGGCTGAACACAACCCTATCCTCTTGATCAGAGCTGTTTAGTTTTGTTTAGTTTAGAGATACAGTGTGGAAACAGGCCCTTCGGCCCACCGAGTCCACACCGACCAATGATCCCCACACATTAACACCACACTATGCACACTAGGGACAATTTACTTTTTAAAAAATATCAAGCCAATTACCCTACAAATCTGTACGACTTTGGAGTGAGGGAGGAGACCGAAGATCTCGGAGAAAACCCAAACGGTCACGGGGAGGCCGTATAAACTTCGTACAGACAGCACTCGTAGTCGGGATCGAACCCGAGTCTCCGGCGCTGCACCCGCTGTAAGGCTGCAACTCAACCACTGTGCCACCGTGCCACCCCGTTCTAGAGATAGTTAACAGTTTCAAGTTCCTAGACATCCATATTACCAGCAACCTAACCTAGTCTTTCACAAAGATGAAAGAAAGTACAATGGCACATTTACTTTCTTAGGTCTCTGGGAAGATTTATCACGTTGATAAGGATTCCCTTGAACTTCTACAGAAGTGCTAAAGAAAGTATTCCTTGCGGCACGATCAGGACGGCTGAGCCCGAACGTGTGCAGTAACAGGGCCTTGACGCCGTCATAGTTGGCCGTTGCAGGTGTGTCTTGCAGGTAGGGCAGTGTCGTGACATACGTGGAAATACCTCGTCTCATCAGCGACGATGTGGTGTGGGTGGAACTGCGCCTCCACGTGCGCAAACCATACCAGGGGCTGATCGGGCCAAAACGGGGGCAGTCTGAGGCTGACCGTGTCCTGCTGGGTGCCCGCAGCGCCGGTGGGAAGGTAATTGTCCTGCATGGTCTCTCCTTCTAACTCTAGTTAGACGCGTCGAGGTCACCAATTTAGCGGATGAAGACAACAGACGGTTGATTAGAATCAGGTTTATTCACAATGCGATTCACCGCTAACGTCTTACCAATTGCCGCTAACACAACTAACCATAACGGTGGTCTCATAATGACGGAAGGGCAGAGCCCTGAAAATCACGCAAAAACACGACCCCTCCCAGAATCACGCGCGCGCGGATTGCGACTGCAGGGTTCGATACTTGCGAGCACCAGCAGGTGCCGCTACAGGGATATGGATTATGCGATAAGGAATTTGTATTACGTTTGGAACTGGCATTGTGGTCCGAAGAGCCTGTTCTTGTGCTGCACCGTTCTATGTTCTAATTTTGATGAAATCTCAAATTCACTGAAGCAGGCAGAGAAAAACTGTAAACGCCAGAGATGTGAGATTCAAGGTTAGAAACGATGAATGTCTGAAAATTGAATCAACATTAAATCTGGAGGTCAAAAATTCTCTTTATGTTTGTACTGCTGATCAAGACTTAGGTTTCACTTAAGGGTGCAGCACCATGTCACACCACAATCACGCTCGAAGCAGCTGCTATAGGTGGATTCATAAATATGGAAAGTGACTTTGAGACAAAGGGAACAACAGATAGCGGCATGGTGGCGCAGCGATAGAGTTGCGGCTATTCTGCGCCAGAGACCCGAATTCAATTCTGACTAGGGGTGCTGTCTGTACCGAGATTGTCCATTCTCCCTGTGTTCACGTGGTTTTACTGGGTGCTCTGGTTTTCTCCCACATTGCAAAAACGTAGAGATTTGTAGGCTTATTGGCTTTGGGAACAAATGTAAATTGTCCCTAGTGTGTGTGTGCGTAGGATAGTGCTAGTGTACGGGGGTCGCTGGTCAGTGTGGACTCGATGGGCTGAAGGGCCTGGTTCTGTGCTGTATCTCTAAACTACACAGAACTTTGTCTGCTCCATCCCACGTGCCTGCACTCTCCCACTTTTTTTACAACTAAAAATTAACTTGTTTATTTCTCTCCTAGTTGTGATGAAGGATCTTTAATCTGGATCATTAATTTGTGTTCTCTTTCCACAGATCTGCATAATCTCCTGAATGTTGCTAGCTTCTTCTGCTTTGATTTTGAATTTCCACTATTGAGTTTCATGTGGAATATAACATTTTCAGCTAACGAGAGAGATAAGGGAAATGGATCAAATGTATGATTCAAATAGGAGATCAGTCAAAAGTTTATAGATTAACAATACAGTAGGACTTCATGCCTCATGAGATCAGGAAGGTGAGGGTGTGAATGCAATCATAAATGGCAATGTGTGCCTGGAGATTGCCCCACTATTGATATTCTAGCTCTATGAAGGCTGGTCAGTATTTTAGTGACAACAGCTACTAGTAATTCATGTAAGAACATATTAATATTATCGCCATTCAAATGTCAGCTGGAATGACCAGCGGGATGAGATGTCAAGGGCAGGATGATTTATCAAATGGACATGTCTAGCTCTGATGGCTTGTCAGTATTTAGCCGCAGCAACGTGAACTATGAGAAAGGGAAGTGGACCCCTATTGAGAGGGGTAAAGTGTCATATTATCCAAAGGGCAAAGGTTCGCATAACGCATTGAGGATGGCAAGGGTCTAAAGGTTTAGCTATGTTTAGTTGCAGCTTAGAAACAGTCCGTTTGGTTCACTGAGTCCACGCCAACCGTCGATCACCTGTTCACACGAGTTCTATGTTATCCCACTTTCACAACTAATCAATACGTGTTACAGGCAATTTACAGAAGCCAATTAATCTACAAACCCACAGGATGAGTCGTCGTCTTCTTCTTCTTCTTCTTCTTCTCCTTCTCTTCTTCTTCTTCTTCTTCTTCTTCTTCTTCTTCTCCTTCTCCTTCTCCTTCTCCTTCTCCTTCTCCTTCTCCTTCTCCTTCTCCTTCTCCTTCTCCTTCTCCTTCTCCTTCTCCTTCTCCTTCTCCTTCTCCTTCTCCTTCTCCTTCTCCTTCTCCTTCTCCTCCTTAAGTTGTAGGACAACTTGTTCTATTTGATCTTATTTTATTGTGCACTTGACCGGGTTGATTGCATTTGTCGAATCAGGGCGGACCACGTGAAGGTTGTAATCTCCCACCCCACAGGATGAGTCGCACTCCGGCCATTCCCTCTTCTCCCCTCTCCCATCAGGCAAGAGGTATGGAAGTGTGTAAACACACACTTCCAGATTTAGTGACAATTTCTTCCCAGAGGGAAGTGTAGGGGGCAGCATGGTGGCGCAGCGGTAGAGTTGCTGCCTTGCATCGCCAGTGACGCAGGTTCGATCCTGACCATGGGTTCTGTCTGAACGGAGTTTGTATGTTTTCCCAATGACCAATTTGGTTTTTCTCCGGTTTCCTTCCACCTTCGGTAAAATTGTAAGTTGTCCCTAGTATGTGTAGGATAGTATGTGTGTAGGATAGTGTTAGTGTTCGGCATGGTTGCGGTAGGCCGAAAGGCCTGTTTCCATGCTGTATCTCTAAACTAATCAGGCAACTGAACCACCCAATCAACAACTAGAGAGCAGTCCTGATTGGATATCCCCAGGCTATCTTTGATCAGACTTTATTAGACTTTATCGTACACTAAATATTATTCATGTTATTCCATTTATAATATCACTGTGGATGGCTCAATTGTAATCATGTATTTTCTTTCCACAAACTAGTTAGCATGCAACAAAAGCTTTTCACTGTACCTTGGTACATGTGACAATAAACTAAACTAACATGGAATTTAATGCCATAAATGCCATATTCTACTAACATTACTTCACCAAACATTATGCAGGAGCCAGAACCATTTTATTTCCACTCTCGAAAGATTCTCACTCTAGAAACAGTGGCCAGTAGCAATAACAGAGCAGGTTCCCACTTCCATTGAGGCACACTCCTGACAAAGACATTGTGCTTTCTTGAGTTTACACTATAAACCCACTGACTCCCATGGCTATCTGGACTACACTTCTTCCCACCCTGCTTCCTGTAAGGACTCCATCCCCTACTCCCAATTCCTCCGTCTACACCGCATGTGCTCCCAGGATGAGGCGTTCCACACCAGGTCATCCGAAATGTCCTCATTCTTCAGGGAACGGGGGTTCTCCTCCCCCACCATAGATGAGGCTCACACCAGGGTCTCTTCCATACCCCGCAACACTGCTCTCTCTCCCCATCCCCCCACTCGCAACAAGGGCAGAGCCCCCCTAGTCCTCACCTTTCACCCCACCAGCCGCCACATACAATAAGTAATCCTCCGTCAGTTTCGCCACCTCCAACGTGACCCCACCACTCGCCACATCTTCCCATCTCCCCCCATGTCTGCGTTCTGCAAAGACCGCTCATTCCTTAACTCCCTTGTCAATTCTTCCCTTCCCTCCCGTACTACCCCCTCCCCGGGCACTTTCCCTTGCAACCGCAAGAGATGCTACACTTGTCACTTTACCTCCCCCCTCGATTCCATTCAAGGACCCAAGCAGTCGTTCCAGGTGTGACAGAGGTTCACCTGCATCTCCTCCAACCTTATCTATTGCATCTGCTGCTCTAGATGCCAGCTGATCTACATCGGTGAGACCAAGCGGAGGCTTGGCGATCGTTTCGGTCCGCAATAACCAACCTGACCTTCCGGTGGATCTGCACTTCTACTCCCCCTCCCATTCCCCATCCGACCTCTCTGTCCTGGGCCTCCTCCATGACTAGAGTGAGCACCACCGGAAATTGGAGGAACAGCATCTCATATGGGGAGTCTGCATCCTGGGGGCATGAACATTGAATTCTCCCAATTTTGTTAGCCCTTGCTGTCTCCTCCCCTTCCTATCTCTCCCTCAGCCCTCGGGCTCCTCCTCCTCCTTTTTCCTTTCTTCTACCCACCCCCCATCAGTCTGACGAAGGGTTTCGGCCCGAAACATTGCCTATTTCCTTCGCTGCTGCACCCGCTGAGTTTCTCCAGTATTTTTTTGTACCTCCTGCTTTCTTGAGTCTGTTGATTCAGAGATCTGCTTGTCATCATCCAGCAGCTGATTTTGGTTCTTCAAAAGAGGGTTATGCTATCTGGGAGCTCTCGCATTAGGGCAAGAGACAATTCATAGTTAATTGTCATTCTCATTACAAGTCTGGAGACACTTACAACGTCTGTACATTATGGACCACAGCCTGTCCTTTGTCATTTATGGAGCTTCAAAGTGCCGTCAGCATGTTAACTGCTCTCCTCCGCCAACTGCTTCTCAAGCAATGTATTTGTTCGTGCAATGCCTTCCTTAGGTTCCAACTCCCCACTTCTAGACATACTTCCTTCATTTAGTGCTGTCATGGGCCATTTGAAAGAGAGAGGTTTCCCAATAGCCTAGCACAGAAATTGGCACTGGTTTGAACTAGTGGGGGTCACAACTAAAATGAAACATGAACACTAATGAGAACCACAGGAGTTTTTGTTCAATTTCATCATTCATTTTATTCTGTCTGAAGAAGGGTCCCGACCCTGTCCATTGCCCTCCGCAGATACTGCCAGACCCATTGAGTTAGTTCCTCCAGCACCTTGTATTTTGCTCAAGATTCCAACATCTTGCTTCTCCATTAATTTGTCCATTAAGATTTATGTAAATCATTCCATCTTAAGCACTTTATTAAATTATGTGGATGGAAGAGCAGACTTCAGAAAGAAAGGACAAGGTATGGTGCAGTGGTCTTTTGTTCTTTATTTGTACTATGTGGGTTTATAAACAGACACTTCCTGGAGGCCAATATTTGGTTCAACATGTGCAGATTCCATTTGTTATTCTTTGTCAACAGGAGAAAGGAGTGAGAGCAGACTTTAATTTTTGGGTAGATATGTGTAATTTTATTATGGCCAGGAGACTTAGAAATTTAAACTCATTAGTTTACTTCCATATACACTGGGGTGCAATGAAATTCAATGAAACAAATCTCTAACTTCTACAGGTGCACAGTAGAGAGCATGCTGACTGGTTGCATCGTGGCTTGGTTCAGCTACTTGAGCGCACTGGAGAGGAAAAGACTACAAAAAGTAGTAATCACTGCCCAGTCCATCATCGGCTCTGACCTTCCTTCCATCGAGGGGATTTATCGCAGTCGCTGCCTCAAAAAGGCTGGCAGTATCATCAAAGACCCACAACATCCTGGCCACACACTCATCTCCCTGCTACCTTCAAGTAGAAGGTACAGGAGCCTGAAGACTGCAACAACCAGGTTCAGGAATAGCTACTTCCCCACAGCCATCAGGCTATTAAACCTGGCTCGGACAAAACTATTAATAACCAATTATCTGTTATTTGCACTTTATCATTTTATTTATTCATGTGTGTATATATTTATATTACGGTATATGAACACATTTTGTAGTAAATGTCTACTATGTTCTGTGTGCTGAAGCAAAGCAAAAATGTCATTGTCCTAGCAGGGACACATGACAATAAACTCACTTGAACTTGATAAATGCAATAATAAATATAAAGATGAGTGCAAAACAGTTGAATTTTTATGAGATGGTGGTGCAAACTGAAGTTTAGTTTTGAGATCCAGAGCCGAAACAGGCCCTTCGGCCCACTGAGTCCACGCCGACCAATGATTCCCGCACACTAACACTATCCTACACGCACTGGGGACAATTTACATTTATACTAAGCCAATTAACCTACAAACCTGTATGTCTTTGGAGTGTGGGAGGAAATCGAAGATCTCGGAGAAAACCCACGCATGTTACGGGGAGAACATACAAACTCCATACAGATAGCACCCATAGTTGGGATCGAACCCGGGTCTCCGGCGCTGTAAGGCAGTAGTGCTACTGCTGTGCCACAGCACCGCTTCATCAGGGTAGCTCTCTTTGAATCCTTTTAAGGCAGTGATCTATAGATAATAAGCAAGGGGGTGAACGATCACTGCTGTTTGACATTCGAGGTTACAGTCAGATCAACCACGCACTAATTGAAACGTTGACCCTGTATCTTTCCTCACTGGTTTTGCCTGGCTTGCTGAGTGCTTCCAGTAATTATCTATTTTAATTGAGATTCCCAGAATCTACAGTATTTTGCCTTTGGACAATTAAATAAATTTCAGTTAATAATCAAATATCCCTATTTTACTCAATTATTTAAAATGACTTAAGTGGAATATAGACTTTTATACCTGGAGGAGTCCAATATTGAAGTATGTGAGTGGTCATACGAAACGTGTTGCATTGTCAATCTGGTTCCCCCTGGAAGAAAATCTATCTCTACCACTTTATAGCAAATTGGATTTGCATCATCCATAAAAATAGTGGAATTAGAATAGGTCACTTAGTCCCTCAAACCAGTTTTATTATTTAGATCACAGCTAATCATTGTTACATTTCCAATTTCCTGCCTTTGTTTTAATGTCCACCTCATCCAATTAACTAATAAAAATAATCAGTCATATTTGAAAATTTCAGTTGACCTACCATCCACCATTTTATAGTATGTAATATGCTTTTTGATATCACTCCTTAATGATCTCTCTCTAACGTTAAGATCTAAACAACTTAGTCAAGAACCCACCAGAAGAAATGGTCTCACTGCACCCTTATCAAATTTCTTAATGACATCAGATAATTTAATCAAATCACCCCTCAACTTTCTAAAGGAAATTCAGCTGTTTAACAGTACATTTTATATAAATCCTCATGTTATTGAGTTTATGTCATTGTAATATAATTAAATTTAAGTATATAAGTAAACCCTATTAGTCAGATTCAATTATCGTTAGTTTGGCACTGTTGATAGTACTCACATCTTTTATGCCTAAGGAGTTTGGAACTCGCACCAAGATTTTAATCTAAATTAACACCACATGCAGTTCTAAAGGAATCTCACTGTGAGAAAAGCAGCAGTCTAAATTTGATCAATCCAAAAAAAGGATGTGGAAATCCTAATATGTGTCAAAACTAGGCGTAGTTTAGTTTAGTTTAGAGATACAGCGCAGAGATCACCGAGTGTGCTCTAACCAGCGATCCCCGTACACCAATGCTATCTGACACATTCGGGACAATTACAATTTTTACCGAAGTCAATTAATCTACAAACCTGGACGTCTTTGGAGTTTGGGAGGAAACAAGAGCGCCCAGAGAAAAACCATGCAGTCACAGGGAGAACGTACAAACTCCATACAGACAATGATTTAATGATTCAATGATTCAATGATACAGCACCCATAGACTGGATCGAACCCGGGTGAGGATGCAATTCTACCTCTGCACCACCGTGCCACCCGTGTTTGTAGAATGAAGCCAGTCAAGTTGTTTGTAGCCGAGGTGATAAGGCAATAGTATGGGGAAAAGGAGGGAAAGAAATAGCTGCCTCCATTCATGGTCTGCGGCTTGTAAATCAGAATGGAGTGCACTTCCCCCCTCGGATTCCTCCTCTGAATTTCGCCACTCGCTTCAGCAAAGTCTGCATGCTGTTGCCTGAAAGCCAGCCAGCAAATACAACCGCTCTCATGAAGAGACAGGTGATGCTGCAGCAAGAACTCAGCCCGAAGCATCTTGAGGCTTTCCTCCAAAAAATATCTGCAGTCTCCTCTATTGAAAGTCAGCATCTTTCATGCAGTCACAACGCGGTCACTGGAGTAGGGCAGGCTCGGAGCTTGAGGACGGGCAGAGACCTACACGTGACAGGGTACCGAGGGAATGCACGAGGGTGATTGATTGACTATATTTTGGGAATTTGGGGGAATTTGCTGTGGCGTTTATTTTTGCATTTTGCTGAGCACTCCGGTGATGATCCCCTCCTCGTTTCCTTGCACTTCAGGTACCTGTTACATAGCTAGTGGCAAGGTTGTACTTCTCACAGGTTTGCACTGCAGATATTGACACCAGCTGTGCTGGAGACTGCAGAGTGCTTGTATCATATTTCAAGTGGCAGTGTGGCTTTTGTAATATGCTTCTTCTACACATCTGCTTAGGTTGCTTTTCCAAATTATGAAGCAAGCCATTAGCAAAGACCCCTTGGTGTTCCGTGGCCACAACTGCGCTGCCATGGTGGTTTAAATGCAGCTTCAGAAAGAATCCATCACGCCTACGACATTGACCTGCATGATTTGCTCCCCGAGTGGCTGACGGGTTCATGTTGACTGAGCGAATTCCCTCTCGGTTCTGGGAAAGATCACATTTAACAGGGGGAATCGTGGAAGGGGATGTGTGTTAAGTCATTAGCATTGTGCACCTCGTGAAAGCCTCCACACGTCATAATGATGGGCTCTCCTTGTTCACTGGACTTCGATGATAGGAGATGGGAGCGTAGACAGCGCCATTACATCGAGAGTTTTAGTGACCTCCATAGTTCAATAGTGGGGAGTAAACTGCAAGATGTTGCAAATATATTTGCAGTTACAGCCAGGATGGGAACAAATACTTTAAAGGTTTATTGCCATGATTACAATGACAACTGTTGGCAATGCATTCCTGGCCCTGATGTGAGATTCTAATCATGGCTGCTGACTTCAGCATGGACATCCTTATGAAAGCAATGATACTGCATCTATCATCCTTTTACTTTGAGTTTAGTTTAGATATTCAGCGTGGAAACAGGCCCTTCAGCCCATTGGGTCCATGCCGAGCAGCAATCACCTGTATGCTAATTTTATCCTGCACCCTAGGGACAATTTACAGAAGCCAATTAACCTACAAACCTGCAGCGGGAGGATATAGGGGCACCCGGAGAAATCCATGCAGTCACAGGGAGAACATACGAACTCCATACAGATGACATAGTCGGGATTGAACCTGGGTTGCTGGCACTATAACACTGCTACTGCAATGCCCAATCCTTTGATTAGGAGAATATTTTTCTGAAAATTCTGGGGCAGTGACTCTGGGAAGACTTTGGGGTGGCACAGCAGTAGAGTCCCTGCCTTACAGCGCCAGAGACCTGGGGTCTGATCCGGACTGCGGGTGCTGTCTGTATGGAGTTTGTACGGTGTCCATGGGGCCACATAGGTTTTCTCCGGGTGCTCCAGTTTTCTCCCACACTCCCAAGACCCGCAGTTTTGTAGTTTAATTAGCTTCGGTAAAATTGTAAATTGTCCCTAGTGTGTAGGATAGTGCTAGTGTACGGGGTGATCGCTGGTCGGAGTTGACTCGGTGGGCCAAAGGGCCTGTTTGTGTGCTATTTCCCTAAAGTCTAAAGTCAATATGGCCTCCCCCTTCCAGCCGTCTGTCCTGCTCATTCTCCTCGTCATAGCAGCTTCCAAGAGGAGTGATAACTCCTGCATCCCAGTCTGTTCTATGCACAAACCTTGAAGTCAGCAAACATTTCTTCAGGGCTTGGATATAAAGGAGGATAGTAAAAGCTTCTTTAGGTATGTGACCAGGAAAAGATTAGTTAAGCCAAATGTGGGTCACTTGAAGACAGAAACAGGTGAATTTATTATGGGGAACAAGGAAATGGCGGACGAGTTGAACTGGTACTTTGTTTGTGTCTTCCTTATTGAAGACAGAACCAATCTCCCAGAAGTACTAGGGGATAGAGGATATAGGTTGACGGAGGAACAGAAGGAAATTCTGTTGACCACAGCACCGGTCAAGACAGCCCAGCAGCGACTACACCCTCTCCGAAGACTACGTAAAGCAGGTCTCCCCACTACACACCTACGGACTTTTTATAGGTGGACAATCGAGAGCACATTGACCTACGGCATCACTTCCTGGTTCGGGAGCTGCAAGGCGTACGAACGGCACCAACTAGACAGGATTGTGAAGGCCGCCAGCAGGATTATTGGTGCTCCACTCCCTTTCCTGCTGGACATATACAGGAAGAGATGTATCAGCAGAGCCATCTCCATCATCAAAGGCCCCTACCACCCATCGCATCATATATTCTCCATCCTCCCATCTGGGAAGAGGTACAGGAGCATTAGCTGCAAAACCAGCAGGATGCTCCTCAGCTTCTTCCCGCAGGCTATAAGACTGCTAAATGGACTTTGCCCCCTGCCAAGTATCGCGCACCAACCACCAACCTGGACACACTGCAGCAGAGCCACTGTTGTGCCGCTGCCGATCGGAACGCCTGTTGAATGTTTAGTAGAGTGTTAAATTTGTTCATGATATATGAATTTTTATTTCTATTTATTTTTAATGCACACTGAATGGACACTGGTTGAGCAACGTTTTTTTGTTACCTCTGGGTATGTGAATACTCAGGAAATGACAATAAAGATATACAAATTCACATTAGTCAGGAAACGGTGTTGTGTAGACTGATGGGACGGAAGGTTGATAACTCCCCAGGGCCTGATGGTCTGCATCCCAGGGTAGTCAAGGAGGTGGCTCTAGAAATCGTGGACGCATTGGTGATCATGTTCCAATGTTCTATAGATTCTGGATCAGTACCTGTGGATTGGACTTACAGAAAACCTTTGATAAGGTCCCACACAGGAGACTAGTGGGCAAAATTAGAGCACATGGTATTGGGGGTAGGGTATCGACATGGATTGAAAATTGGTTGGCAGACAGGAAACAAAGAATAGGAATTAACGGGTCCCTTTCAGAATGGCAGGCAGTGACTTGTGGGGTGCCACAGCCTCGGTGCTGGGACTGCAGCTATTTACAATATATATTAATGATTTAGATAATGAATTAAAAGTAACATTAGCACATTTGGAGATGACACAAAGCTGGGTGGCAGTGTGAACTGTGAAGAGGATGCTATGAGGATGCAGGGTGACTTGGACAGGTTGGGTGAGTGGGCAGATGCATGGCAGATGCAGTATTATGTGGATAAATGTGAGTTTATCCACTTTGGTGACAAGAGCAAGAAGGCAGATGATTAGCTGAATGGTGTCAGATTAGGAAAAGGGGAAGTGCAATGAGACCTGGGTGTCCTTGTTCATCAGTCACTGAAAGTAAGCATGCAGGTACAGCAGGTAGTGAAGAAAGTTAATGGCATGTTGGCCTTCTAACGAGACGATTTGAGTATAGGAGCAAATAGGACCTTCTGTACAGGGCCCTGGTGAGACCTGGAGTATTATGTGCAGTTTTGGTCCCCTAATTAGAGGAAGGAAATTCTTGTTATTGAGAGAGTGCAGCGTAGGTTTGCATGGTTAATTCCTGGGATGGCGGGACTGTCTTATGCTGAAAGAATGGAACAACTGGGCTTGGGGTAAGGGGGAACTGCACAAAAGGGACGGATTGCATCTTAACAGGTGTGCGACCAACATTCTGGCAGGCAGGTTTGCCACTGCTACACGGGTGGCTTTAAACTGAATAAGGGGGGTGGGGTGTCGAATGGGATAGTGGAGAATGGAGTTAAAGGGAAAGGGTTTCTTAAATGTGTGAGCGTAGAGACCGAGGGGTGTAAAATGAGGGTAGAAGCAATAGGTAGCAAGGTGAAAAGTAAAAGTGGCAGGCAGACAAAACCCGGGCAAAAATCAAAAAGGGCCACTTTTCAACATAATTGTATAAGGGGTAAGAGTGTTGTAAAAACAAGCCTGAAGGCTTTGTGTCTCAATGCAAGGAGCATTCGTAATAAGGTGGATGAGCTAAATGTGCAGATAGCTATTAATTACTATAATATAGTTGGGATCACAGAGACATGGCTCCAGGGTGACCAAGGCTGGAAGCTAAACATCCAGGGATACTCAATATTCAGGAGGGATAGAGAGAAAGGAAAAGGAGGTGGGGTAGCATTACTGATTAGAGAGGAGATTAATGCAATGGAAAGGAAGGACATTAGTTTGGAGGATGTGGAATCGGTATGGGTAGAGCTGCAAAACACTAAGGGGCAGAAAACGCTGGTGGGTGTTGTGTACAGGCCACCTAACAGTAGTAGTGAAGTTGGAGATGGTATCAAACAGGAAATTAGAAATGCGTGCGACAAAGGCAAAACAGTTATAATGGGTGACTTCAATCTACATATAGATTGGGTGAATCAAATTGGCAGGGGTGCTGAGGAAGAGGATTTCTTGGAATGTATGCGGGATAGTTATCTAAATCAACATGTAGAGGAACCAACGAGAGAGCAGGCTATTTTAGACTGGGTATTGAGTAATGAGGAAGGGTTAGTTAGCAATCTTGTTGTACGTGCCCCCTTGGGCAAGAGTGACCATAATATGGCTGAGTTCTTCATTAGGATGGAGAGTGACATTGTTAATTCAGAAACAATGGTTCTGAACTTAAAGAAAGGTAACTTTGAGGGTATGAGACGTGAATTGGCCAAGATTGACTGGCAATTAATTCTAAAAGGGTTGACGGTGGATATGCAATGGAAGACATTTAAAGACTGCATGGATGAACTACAAAAATTGTTCATCCCAGTTTGGCAAAAGAATAAATCAGGGAAGATAGTACATCCGTGGATAACAAGGGAAATCAGGGATAGTATCAAAGCGAAGGATGATGCGTACAAATTAGCCAGAAAAAGCAGCATACCGGAGGACTGGGAGAAATTCAGAGACCAGCAGAGGAGGACAAAGGGCTTAATTAGGAAAGGAAAAATAGATTAGGAAAGGAAAAATTTATGAAAGAAAACTGGCAGGGAACATAAAAACTGACTGCAAAAGTTTTTATAGATATGTGAAAAGAAAGAGATTAGTTAAAACAAATGTAGGTCCCTTGCAGTCAGAAACAGGTGAGTTGATCATGGGGAACAAGGATATGGCGGACCAATTGAATAACTACTTTGGTTCCGTCTTCACTAAGGAAGACATAAATAATTTGCCGGAAATAGCAGGGGACCGCGGGTCAAAGGAGTTGGAGGAATTGAGTGAAATCCAGGTTAGCCGGGAAGTGGTGTTGGGTAAATTGAATGGATTAAAGGCACATAAATTACCAGGGCCAGATAGGCTGCATCCCAGAGTACTTAAGGAAGTAGCTCCAGAAATAGTGGATGCGTTAGTAATAATCTTTCAAAACTCTTTAGATTCTGGAGTAGTTCCTGAGGATTGGCGGGTAGCAAACGTAACCCCACTTTTTAAGAAGGGAGGGAGAGAGAAAACGGGGAATTACAGACTAGTTAGTCTAACATCGGTAGTGGGGAAACTGCTAGAGTCAGTTATTAAAGATGGGATAGCAGCACATTGGAAAGTGGTGAAATCATTGGACAAAGTCAGCATGGATTTATGAAAGGTAAATCATGTCTGACGAATCTTATAGAATTTTTCGGGGATGTAACTAGTAGAGTGGATAAGGGAGAACCAGTGGATGTGTTATATCTGGACTTTCAGAAGGCTTTCGACAAGGTCCTACATAAGAGATTAGTATACAAACTTAAAGCACACAGTATTGGGGGTTCAGTATTGATGTGGATAGAGAACTGGCTGGCAAACAGGAAGCAAAGAGTAGGAGTAAATGGGTCCTTTTCACAATGGCAGGCAGTGACTAGTGGGGTACCGCAAGGCTCAGTGCTGGGACCCCAGCTATTTACAATATATATTAATGATCTGGATGAGGGAATTGAAGGCAATATCTCCAAGTTTGCGGATGACACTAAGCTGGGGGGCAGTGTTAGCTGTGAGGAGGACGCTAGGAGACTGCAAGGTGACTTGGATAGGCTGGGTGAGTGGGCAAATGTATGGCAGATGCAGTATAATGTGGATAAATGTGAGTTTATCCATTTTGGTGGCAAAAACAGGAAAGCAGACTATTATCTCAATGGTGGCCGACTAGGAAAAGGGGAAATGCAGCGAGACCTGGGTATCATGGTACACCAGTCATTGAAAGTAGGCATGCAGGTGCAGCAGGCTGTGAAGAAAGCGAATGGTATGTTAGCTTTCATAGCAAAAGGATTTGAGTATAGGAGCAGGGAGGTTCTACTGCAGATGTACAGGGTCTTGGTGAGACCACATCTGGAGTATTGCGTACAGTTTTGGTCTCCAAATCTGAGGAAGGACATTATTGCCATAGAGGGAGTGCAGAGAAGGTTCACCAGACTGATTCCTGGGATGTCAGGACTGTCTTATGAAGAAAGACTGGATAGACTTGGTTTATACTCTCTAGAATTTAGGAGATTGAGAGGGGATCTTATAGAAACTTACAAAATTCTTAAGGGGTTGGACAGGCTAGATGCAGGAAGATTGCTCCCGATGTTGGGGAAGTCCAGGACAAGGGGTCACAGCTTAAGGATAAGGGGGAAATCTTTTAAAACCGAGATGAGAAGAACCTTTTTCACACAGAGAGTGGTGAATCTCTGGAACTCTCTGCCGCAGAGGGTAGTCGAGGCCAGTTCATTGGCTATATTTAAGAGGGAGTTAGATGTGGCCCTTTTGGCTAAGGGGATCAGAGGGTATGGAGAGAAGGCAGGTACGGGATACTGAGTTGGATGATCAGCCATGATCATATTGAATGGCGGTGCAGGCTCGAAGGGCCGAATGGCCTACTCCTGCGCCTAATTTCTATGTTTCTATGTTTCTATGTTTCTATGTATTCACTGGAATTTAAAAGGATGAGAGGGATTCTTATAGAAACATATAAAATTATTAATGGATAGGACAAGCTAGATGCAGGAAACATGTTTAGTGATAGCGGAATCAAGGGATATGGGGAGAAGGAATCAAGGGATATGGGGAGAAGGCAGGAACAGGGTACTGATTGTGACTGATCAGCCATGATCACATTGAATGGCGTTGCTGGCTCGAAGGGCCGAATGGCCTACTCTATTTTCTATGAACATTCCCATGGACTTTTGCAGCTTTTTAACAACTCTAGAAATCACCACGTACAGAACAGCATAGAAATCCCATCTAGCAATTAACCGAGAAGTTGAAGATGAGGGGAGAAGGCTCTTGACCCTACACACCACCCATTCCTTCAATCCAGACATGCTGCCTATCCCGCTGTGTTACTCTAGCATTTTGTGTCTATAATCCCACTGAATATTGCTGTTGTGGAGTGCTGCCTACCGTACAATTATTTTGCTGATTGTGGGATAATTTATTCAATGTTGGCTGCTGCAGTTTCCTGCAAGACCACATAACAGGTTGGCATGCATCATTTTAAGGGCACAAAAGGTTCTATTTAAGCACAAGGTTATTGGTTACATTTGATGAACTGTGAAGCTTAACTGCTATTATTATTGCCTTTCCCAGAGGATCTCCTCTCCTCCCCCTCCCCACCGAGCTCTGAATCTAATCAGGACCTGACTACAAGGCACTGCAGCAATGAAACACAATTATTCAGTAAACTGCTCAAATTGCAAACAGCTTGTTCTCTAATTGAAACATCCTTGTTTTAAATCTGAATATTGAAAGCAATGGGGCTGTGACGGTAACACAAAGTTGCTCATCTTTAAAAAATAAAGTATTTTTAAAGAATGGAAATCAGTTTGGAAGCAGAATATTATTGTACATCACTTTTTTTGGACTGTAAAACTACCAGCCAGATAATGAAGCTGAATGGCCCATTTCACGCAAGCAACCATATCATGCCAATTAGAACACGCCAATTGAGCAAGTTAAACTAACGGTTAGAATGGTAAATTCAAACTATTAATGTTGGCTGATGTGACTAGATTTGTATCACCTAGCCTGTTAGTTGTGGTAAATCTGCCTCTAAAATGCACAGAGAAAAATTGAGGTCCGTTTTTTAGCGTGTCAGTTTAAGGAGAAGTGTTACCAACTTGCTTTTATGTTGTGCCACCGGGAAACGTTCTCACCTTTGCGTAAGGACTGATCATGGTCAAATCCCAGTCCAGAAAATGGTGCACAAAGCTCTAGGTGGACTCTCTGATGCCTCACTGAAGGTCAGCGATGCCAGTTTCAATGGGATTTTAACCCAATGCACTATCTGCCTCCCTTGGTGATTGTAAAGGGTACACCAAGGCATCTTTATGAAGAAGAGAATGGGGTTATCTCTGGTGTCTTGACTAATATTTGTTCCTTAGTTAGTATTACAAAAGCACATTGATTGTTCATTACCACAATAATGTGCACGGAAGTCTGCTTTATGACCACATTTTGAAATCAGTAATTGTTGGGTTTTAATGCCATTTATCTAAATGGTGGCCGATTGGGAAAGGGGGAGATGCAGCGAGACCTGGGTGTCATGGTACACCAGTCATTGAAGGTAGGCATGCAGGTGCAGCAGGCAGTAAAGAAAGCAAATGGTATGTTAGCTTTCATTGCAAAAGGATCTGAGTATAGGAGCAGGGAGGTTCTACTGCAGTTGTACAGGGTCTTGGTGAGACCACACCTGGAGTATTGCGTACAGTTTTGGTCTCCAAATCTGAGGAAGGACATTATTGCCATAGAGGGAGTGCAGAGGCGGTTCACCAGACTGATTCCTGGGATGTCAGGACTGTCTTATGAGGAAAGACTGGATAGACTTGGTTTATACTCTCTAGAATTTAGAAGATTGAGAGGGGATCTTATAGAAACTTACAAAATTCTTAAGGGGTTGGACAGGCTAGATGCAGGAAGATTGTTCCCGATGTTAGGGAAGTCCAGGACAAGGGGTCACAGCTTAAGGATAAGGGGGAAATCCTTTAAAACCGAGATGAGAAGAACTTTTTTCACGCAGAGAGTGGTAAATCTCTGGAACTCTCTGCCACAGAGGGTAGTTGAGGCCAGTTCATTGGCTATATTTAAGAGGGAGTTAGATGTGGCCCTTGTGGCTAAGGGGATCAGGGGGTATGGAGAGAAGGCAGGTACGGGATACTGAGTTGGATGATCAGCCATGATCATATTGAATGGCGGTGCAGGCTCGAAGGGCCGAATGGCCTACTCCTGCACCTAATTTCTATGTTTCTATGTTTCTATGTAATGCAGTCCTGAAGTGCCGAATATGCATATATTACCTTTTTGTTCAGTTGCTGATGAAATCATCTTTTTGACTACAGTACAAACGTGAGGTCACAGCTTTTTTTATAAATACTATTTCTGTTTTACAACATTATTCAAGAAACACAAAAGCAGTAGTCTTACTGGAGTCCTCCCCCCAGTTTATGAGAACTCCTGACTAAAAGTATTATGACTAGATGATATGTTTGCAAATTCTGTATCGAGGTGTTTCTTGTTGATGCCTAATTGATTTAAAAATCTTCAGTAGCTGGGCAAGTTCCTGCACCATGTGGGAGCTACATTGGAAATAGGACAGTACAGCATAGGTACAGGCTCTTCAGCCCACAATGTCCATGTCAAAGTCATCTCCTCTGCCTGAACATAATCAAGTTGATGATGTCAATAAAGTATCATCATTATCCATGTCCCACCATTCCCGGCCTACCTAAAAGCCTCTTAAATGCCACATATGTGACTGCCTACACCACATTACCAGACAGCATGTTCCAGCACCCAACACGTTCTGTGTAAAAATTAAACTTGCCAACAAATCTGCTTTAAATGTTGCCCCACTCACCACAAAGCATTGCCATCTAGTCTTTAAATGTTCCACCCTGGGAGAGACGTTCTGACTGTCTACCCTGTCGATGCCTCTCATTATTTTACCTTGTGGATGTTTCTCGAGTTCCAACTAACCACATGCGCAGGATGTGCCTCGAGATGCAGCAGTCTGAATCCAGAGCGGGAACTATTACTGGGAATGACTGTGGGGCTTATGAAACTGAGAATTTCTAGCATGTGTAGGAAGGTGGTCACACTGCAGATAAGCAAGCAGAGAGGGTTTGAGTGCATGATGGACTAGAACTGGATGGCAGTGTGGACGTCCTACAAATCAATCTCAATCTCTAATAGATTTTTCCCTTGTAGATACTACTGAGGATGCTACTTCCGCAAAGGGGCGCAGTCAGAGCCAAGGGGCTGTAAGGGGCTCTCGGAGCAGAGGAAGGAAAGTGAAAGTATAATAGTGATTGGGGATTATATAGTTAGGCACAGCCAGGTATTTCTGTCAGTCCAGGGTAATATGATCCTTCTGTGTTTCTAATGTCAAGGAGGTCACTGAATAACTGTTGAGGATTCGGAAAGGGAGTGGTGAACAACTGGAGATTGCGGTCTTCAATGGTACCAACAGCTGAGATTGAGAGAGGGATGAGGTCCACAGGAATGGTTTAGGCAGGGAGGAAAGAGTCATGTCATCATGTAGCATGGGAACGGGCTCTTCAGCCCGACACGTCTTGGTTCTTGGTCTCTTGGTCCTCCAAAATATTCCAAATGGAATTTAAATTGAGATGCTTATCCGTGCTGTTCCCATTTTTTTCCATTTGGCCCATATGCTGCTATTTCTTTCCAATTTATCTACCTGTCCAAATGTCCCTTTTTAAACACTGTGATTGTACCTGGGACTACCAAATCCTCTGGCAGCTTGTTCCTTAAACCACCTCTTAATGTGTGAAATATTTGTGTCATTTCAATATGCATTCAATGTTTCCCCTCTATTCTTAAGCTCATGTCCACTTGTTTTAGATATCCCTTGGAAATAAACTGTTACCATCTGCTCTTTCTACCTTTGCCTCCTATCATTAAACCATTTTGCCCAAACTTTATCCAACCCATGTACCCTAACTATCCAGACCAGCCGACTGTGTGGGACCTCAACAAAAGTCTTGCTGAAGTCCATGTATTAAAAGCATGCCCTCATTTTTTCTCCCTCTCCATCCCCTCCCTCACCGTCCCCCTCCCTGCTCCACACCTCTCCCCTCACCCCCCTCTCAGCACCCCCTCTCTCTCCCCCTCAAATTAATAATATTAATATAATATCAAGGGGGGTAATTAGCGTGAGTGCGGGGGGGGGGGGGGGTTAGTGTGTGTGTGATGCTGCATGCCGCCTCCCTCCCCCCCACAACTGCATGTTGGGCGAACAGACCCAACAGGTCTGCACTTGGTCTAGTTGTATTACTAAAACTAAGATCTTGACCACTTTCTGACTTTCTGTTTCATGATTTCTGAAAGAACGCCGCCACTTACGGCCATCATTTTTGGCCACCTCGCTCAGAGTACCCCTCCGCTAAGCTGGGCCAGAGGATTTTTCCCATCAATTAAACATAAAAGAGTTATTAATGTTTTAATAATGTTGACATTCTTTCTGCTGCCCCTGCTGGTGGGAGGGGGGAGGGACTATAAAACCCGGAGGTGTTGTGCCTCAGTCAGTCTCTGCAAGAGTGGGGAAGTGAGAAGGTCACGTCTCTCAGTCTGAGCTGTGAATAACACTGAACATATGTCTACTAAACTGTGAGTGTGGTTTTACTGACCTTGAGTGCCCTTAATGTAGTTTGAAAATGAAAATATGGTTGGTTTGAAGTAAAAGCACTGCAAATGGTTGTTTAAGGGTTTTAGGTTGAAGTAAAAATCACTGCAAATGGTTGTTGGGGGTTTTGGGTTGATCACTGCAAATGGTTGTTGGGGGTTTTGGGTTGAAGTAAAAGGCATTGCAAATGGTTGTTTGGGGGTTTGGGGTTGAAGTAAAAGGCACTGCAAATGGTTGTTTGGGGGGTTTGGGTTGAAGTAAAAGGCACTGCAAACGATTGTTTGTCTAAACTTGACAACTTCCTGTTTGCACTGTATATTGATTTTAGATAAAACACTACCACTTACAGCTGTGATGTTTGGCCATTTTACTCTGCTCATCAGGGACAGAGGATTCTTCCCATCAATGAAAAATAAAAGTGTTATTAGTGTTTAAAAAATGTTGAGAATCTCACTCAATCACGCCATGAAGGCCACACCTTTTCCGGTGGGAGGGGGGGGATTATAAAACCCGGAAGTGTGGGTGTGGCTCAGTCTCTGCATGATGAGGGAGGGAGAGGTCATGACTCTGTCTGAGCTGTGAATCAACTGAACACACTGAATGTCTACTGAACTGTGAGTGTGGTGTTTTGTGTGGTTTTATGGTGCTTGAAATGGTATGAAAATGCATTTGAATGTGGCGGCCTTGCACCCTGCATGAAATGGTATGAAACTGCACTTGAATTTGGTGGCCTTGCACCCTGCTTAAAGTGGTATGAAACTGCACTTGAATTTAGTGGCCTTGGATTCACCTTGAAGTGGTATGAAACTGCACTTGAATTTGGTGGCCTTGAACCCTGCTTGAAATGGTAGGAAAATGGATTTGAATTTGGTGTCCTTTGCACCCTGCTTGAAATGGAATTTCAAGGAATAGCCATGAGTCAACTGCCAGCCCACCAGCCGTGAGTGAGTGAGCTGCCAGCACATTTGGCTTGAAGGACTAAGCTGCCACCCCAATAATCCATTTGGCCCACAATGTCCATACTAGCCCACTGGAGACCAGTCCCTTCAGCCCACAACACCCATATTAGCGCTCCAGAAAGTCCCACCCACCCCCACTGGCCACCAATATTGGAATTAGTGGAGAGGTGGAATATTGCTTCGGGGGACCAGCCCTCCCATGTGAACATGGGACCCAACGGGTCCCACTTAGTCTAGTTATCTTCTAAAGCCATAGAATTTAGAATTCTTCCTGTGGATTATAGCATAGCAAATGTGACCCCAGTGATCAAGAAATGGGGGGCAGAGACACCATGGACTGAACTGTTAGCCTAACATCAGCGGTAGGGAAATTGGGGGAATCTGTATTGAAGTCAGGGCGGCACAATGGTGAGGTGGTAGAGTTGCTGCTTTGCAGCGACAGAGACTCGGGTTCGATCCTGACTGCGGGTGCTGTCTGTACGGAGTTTGTACATTCTCCTGACCACGTGGGTTTTCTCCAAGAGCCCCAGTTTCGTCACACATTCCAAAGATGTAGGTTAATTGGCATCAGTAAAAATTGTAGAATTTCCATAGTGTGTAGGATAGTGCTGGTGTATGGGTATCACTGGTCAGCACAGACTCGGTGGGCCGAAGGGCCTGTTTCCACACTGTATCTCTAAATTAAACTAAACTAAACATATGTAGTAATAGATAATTTGAGTAGAGTGTGTAATGAATGATTAATCTTTGAAGATAATGTGAATATAAGGGGATCTATTGAATAGAGTGCATTTGGATCATTAGAATACATTCCCATGCAGCAGGTTGGTCATTAAGGTTAGGGTATGCAGGTTTTTGTGCTAATACACTGACATGAATTGAGAATTAGTTACAAGACAAAATAGAAATTATGGGAAAAATTGGCCGGGTGGTATTTGTGGTTACCTCTTGGGCCCCAGCTTTTCACAATCCATAGCAGCCATTTAACTGACAGAATCAAATATAATTTTGCTAATGATACCATACTAAGTGGGATTTTTTGAATGGGAAATGATGTAAAGAGGCTTCAAAAGGACAAGGGCAAGCTAAGTGAGGTGGCAAGAACTTGGCAGATCAAATATAATGAGAGACTATCTACTTCAGTGCAGTAATCAAAAAAGAGATTATTTGTTAAATGGTGAACGATTGGTTAGTGTTAATGTTAAAATAAACCAAGCTGTGCATGTGTACAAATTGCTGAAGGTCTGCACGGTACACCATGCACGTTAGACGGTCTATAATATTTGAGGTTTTGTTGAGCGGAATGAGTAGGTTAGTAGAAGATGAGCATTTGTTGGCACTGGGCCTGTAGTCGCTGGAGTTTAGGAGGGGGGACCTCATTGAAACATACAGAATAGTGAAAGACTTGCATAGAGTGGATGTAGAGAGGATGTTTCCACCAGTGGGAGAGTCTAGGACTAGAGATCAGCCTTAGAATTAAAGGACGGTCTTTTAGGAAGGAGATGAGGAGAAATATATTTTGTCAGAAATGTGGTGAATCTATAGAATTCTTTGCCACAGAGGGCTGTGGAGGCCAAGTCAGTGGATATTTGTAAGGCAGAAATTGATAGATTTTTGATTAGTACGGGTATCAGAGTTTATGGGGAGAAGGCAGGAGATCGGGGTTAGGAGGGAGAGAAAGATCAGCCATGATTAAAAGGTGGAGTAGATTTGATGGGCCGAATGGCACTTATGGCACTACTCCTATCACTTATGAAATGACCTTATAAGAGGTAGTAAGGTAGTCTTACAGCAATTGTAAAGAGCCTTGGTGAGACCACACCTTAAGTATTATGTGTATTTTTAGTCTCCTTTTCTAAGAAAGGATGTACTTGCCAAAGATAGAGCATAGCTGAGATTCACTCCATTTGTTCCAGGGTTGGCAAGTTTTCCACATGAGCAGAGATTGAATAGATTAAGGTTGTATTCCCAAGAATTTAGAAGGAGGGATCTTATCAAGCAATCTAAAGGCTTTTCAGGTTCAATGCAAGGGGGATGATTCCCCAGGGGTGTAGGACCAAGGGGCACAGTTCTAGAATAAAGGGTGGGCTCCAAAGGATTAAATTGAGAAGATCGTTATTCACTCAGGCTATGGGACCATTTGGAATTCTCTCCTCTTGAAGGCTGTGAATAATTAATCGCTATGTTCAATACAGGAATTATTGAATTTTTGAACATTAGAGAATAAAAGGATAGGTGGTGAAATGTGTTGAGGAAGATGGTCAGCTATGATCATAGTGAATGCTGGAGTAGGACTAAACAGCCTGCATCTGCTCCTATTTCTTATGTTCTTATGAGTAAGTCATGAACCCTATAACTATTCAGCTGAGGGACAAGCAAACTAACGTGAGCTACAGTAAATCTAATTTAAGTCTTATGGCAAAGTAATTAGAATTAAATCTGAATTATTACAAAGAAGGTGATTAGGAATGGCAGTTTTTAACTGGTTTATTGCAATACGTCACTATGTGCTAAAAAGAAAGTTAAAATTACAGGACCTTCCATGACCAAGGAAAATATTTATTGTTATGAGTAGCTTGGAATAATTAAACTTCACCATAATTCTAAACAGAATGTTCTTTTACAGCTTGAGATGCTCACTTGATGGTAATAGGCATTGTTTAAAGGGCTCTCTTGGTATATGTTGTAGGATGTAATACAAACCCTAGGATTACTTGAAAGCATTTTAGGATTTTGGAAAGGTACATATAATTCAATGCTGTCTTCCGAGGATTTAAGATCTATAGACATGTTATAATACAGTATAAATCGTACATTTTACTCTGGTCAGCTGATATGACTTAAACTCAGTGCCAAAAAACAAACAAGAAATGGCAACTAGTCATCATTTGATGAATTATTGATAAACACTTTTATGAAAGAGCACAGCGTATTACTTACCAGAAATATTTTAGTTCATGTTAAACAACACGTCAATTTAGAGAACAAAGAATTAAAATAAGCTGAGCTTTTGCATACTATCTTTGTTATATAATGACAATGACAAATAGACTGTCCTTGTTGAATAGTATATATATATATATAGACAGATCAAGGCTATATTGGTATATAGTCTGGCAAGGGGCATCACTTTTCCAAATGCAGTGCCAGATTCTTAAATAAGGTGCATTTTTCAACCTGATGTAATAAAAAAATGATTCCATTTGATCCATTTCACAATAGTGTTACATCCATTAATATGGAAATATTGGAGTTTATGTTACAAAAAACAAGGGCGAGTGAGTGAGTGTGTGTGCACACATAATACTACATTTCATTCTATTTACCTTGAGAATGAGAGTCTGCGAGTTCATGGTGCTCTCACCCATTTGTGGTTCCATATCTGCAGCTGTTTTTTGCAGGGATCAGATAGATGGTTGCACAAACCACTTGCTGCTAAAGGATATCGGAAAAATTGCTTGCCTGTTCTGCATAAGATGTTGCACTCAATGACCAAGACTTAATTATAAGAAAATCCAAGAATATATTTTACAATCACACTCTCAGACATTGCCAGAAATCTAAGCATTGAGATCAATGAGCCCAGCAGGATTGCATCCATTAACATTACTAATTTGTAAAGTCTGTCCTATAATAGATACTGTAACAGATCACCCTCACACTGACAACTGAAACCTGCTGCTCTGTAATTATTACAACTAACACTTTAATTGAGGAAGATCATTTGTTTTCCAAGTGCCATGTACATTGCAAAGGATACAAGGAAAAATTGGTCCAATTAAGTGCCATGGATTTCCAGCTCTTTCAAACTTTTTGGTTGGTTTCCAACTTTTGGAGTGGTCTATAGTTAAACACTGAATTTAGTGAACACTGAATTGACCATTTACAAAAGAAATAAAGCTCAAATCAGTAGTTAGCCGAACAGTTAATAATTTTGCATAACATTTTTTAAAACCAAATTAATGCTACTATTTAACGATCTAAATAAATAGTTAACACCTCAGGTAAGTTCCAATGAGAAAGGCCAAGCTATATACCAAGGTTGGGCTCTTCTAGGACTTTATTCTTTGGAGCACAGGAGGCTGAGGGGTAATCTTATAGGGGTGTATAAAACCATGATGGGAATAGAGAGGGTAAATGCTCTCTTCCCAGGATAGGGAAATCAAGAATCCGAGGATATGGGCTTAAGGTGAGAAGGGAAAGATTTAATAGGAACCTTTGTGGCAAATTTTTTATGCATAGGATGGTGGATATATGGAACGAGCTGCCAGAGGAAGTAGTTGAGGCTGGTATATGAACAGCATTTAAACGAACATGGATTCAGGTACATAGATTGTGAAGGTTTAAAGGGATATGGATCAAATGTGAGCAAATGGTAAAGTCAAAGTCAAATCAAAGTCAAAGTCAAATTTATTCGTCACATGTACCGACTAAGGTACAGTGAAATGAATTTGCCATGCAGCGATAGTTGAAAAAAAACCCCACACACAATACACAATAGAATTTAACACAAACAGCCACCACATCATTCTTCACTGTGGTAGAAGGCAACAAAGTTCAGTCAGTCCTCCTCCCTTTGTTCAACTGTGGTCGGGGCCATGAACCCTCCGTAGTTGCCACTACGGACCATCGGATGTACAGACCCTCTCATTGGGACGATCGAAATTCCGACATCGGAATGGTCGAACACACGCAGCAGCTTGGAGTGCCCGAATCGGCCACTTTCCTACCAGAGACCACGGCTTCAGGATGTTATAGGCCACAGGCCGGCGGTCGGAGCTCTTCTCCGGTGATCCCCGGCAAGGGATCCCAGACTCCGGATGGTAAGTCCATGCCACACCTGTGGCTAGAAGCTCCGCAGACCATTGCCCCCACGATGCCAAAGTCACAAGGCCAGCGATCGGAGCACTCCTCTCTGGCGACCCCCGGCAAGGGTTCGCCTCCGCTCCGCGATGGAAAAGTCTACACTGCGCCCGCTGCTGAAGCTCTGGGCCCATCTCTGGGAAAGGCCACTCCAATCCAAGCTGTTAGGCGGTGAGAGAGGAGGTGGAGATGCGACATGAAAAAAGTTGTCTCTCCTTTGAGGAAATGACTTAAAAACAGTTTCCCCCTTTCCCCCGCCACCACCCCCACATAAAACACACTGAGAAAAACTCAAAACAAACACTTAGACATACCAAAAAAAACCCGGTCAAAATAACGAACATGCTGCTGGCAGGGCAGCCGACTCGCAGTGCTCCAACCGAGATGGGTTAGATGGGTATCTTAGTCGGCATGGATGATTTCAGCTGAAGGGCCTGTTTCTGTGCTTTTGTCTCTATAACTCTATAACACATTATGCATGAAGAAATCAGCGAATATCACCAGCAAAACTGTATTCTTCCTTTACAAATCAAATAACTTTAATTTTATTCCATGTCAAAAAACAGGTGAAAAAGAAACCCCACAGAAATCTGATCAACAAATTCAATATTTGTGATGGAAAACTTGAAATTTAGAAGAGGAAACTTCAAAACCAATTAATATTGTAAGCTGTGTTCCCAAAATAGAAGCAATTTACATGACAAGTGGAGATCTTTGAAGAGTGTCCTTGCAGATATAAATGTGAACAGCCTCTTTTCTGAAGAAGGTTTACGACCCGAAATGTCACTATCCATGATTTCTGGGGATGCTGCCTGACCTGCTGAGTTACTCCAGCGCTCTCTGTCTCTTTTCTGAATGTTTCTGTTAAGAGGGGCAGCATAACTCAGAGAACCCTATGTAAAACATATGTTTGTGTTGAACCTATAGTGTAATGCAAACAAAGTAGTGCAAATGTTCCCCATTGGTGACAACTTCTTACTGAGTGACTGAGGTTGAGTATTTATTGAATCAGAAGAGAAACATATTCAGAGGGGAACACTCAGATGCATTCCTGCTGCAATGTCGTGCTTCTAAATGAAAGTGTGCCTTTAAGAATTGGTCATTAGATGAGAGTTATTATCTTGTGCAAAGGATATTCTGTAAATTCTATCTTTATTATTTGTTTATGCAAGCAGCAGTGCAGAAGAGTGCACGGTCGTGACACTGGCAACGAGGGTGGGAAAGTAGGAGTGCAAATAAACTAGTGCAAAGAAACTAGGAAGTTTTTCTGAAAGTTTCTCTAAATTCTCTATAGGGGTGGAACAGAGACGCAGCTGGTAGAGCTGCTGCCTCACAGCACCAGAGATCCAGGTTAGATCCTGATTTCAGGTGCTGTCTGTGTGGAGTTTGCACGTTCTCCCTGTGACCGCGTGGGTTTCCTCCTGGTGCTCCAGTCTCCTCCCACATCCCGAAGACACGCAGGTTTGTCGGTTAATTGACATCTGTAAATTGTCCCTAATGTGTTGGGAGTGGATGAGAAAGTGGGATAATATTGAACTAGTGTGAACAGGTTGGTGTGGACTCGGTGGGCTGAAGGGCCACTGTTCGTGCTTTATCTATAAATGAGCACAATCATACTTAATTGTAAGAGTGTATGAATAATAGTTTACACTGAGGCAGTACACAAGATATGTCCCTTTTTCAGCGCCATCTTGCATCCTTCGAGCTACAAAGTTCCTAAAAATCTAAACTAAACTGAACATGTACAGCACGATTTAATAGCAGAAATTGACTCCACTTGGACTGGGCGCCACCCCAAGATGATGTATGCATGGATTAGGTATGGTCTGCAATGGCACAGAACGGCAGAGCAGCAGTGGAGAGCAGCAACAGCATCGCCAGGCTAAGACAAGCCCTGCAATTCCAACTCAGTGCCACCGCCAGGACAATGGGACTTTAAGGCCAAATTAAGACTACACATATTCAGGAACTTTGAAACTCGAAGGATGCAAGATGGCACAGAAAATGTGGGGGAACTTGTGTACTGCCTAAATGTAATCTATTATTCTTGCACTCTTATACTTAAGTATGATTGTGCTAATTTAGAGTAAGGCAAAAAAAGAAATGTCCTCCCCGTTGGATTGCAACCTTGTCGTGGTCGGGGAGCTTGTGCGTCTCAGTGACCCCTAGAGCTATGCCAGCGGGAGATTTGTCTCCTGTTAGGGTCTCACATGCTGGGCAGGTCGAAGGGTAGAGGCGAGACGAAGAGCGATCCACTGGTCCTCCAGGTTGGAGGTTGAGCACAGGGCTAACAATCCTGGGTCATAAAACAAATATGTTACGGAAACAGCAACTGAAGGAATCAACATTACTGGGCGTGATGGACATCCTGGGGGTAGTGTCCAGAAGCTAGCCCAGAACAGACAGGAGGACCTTCGTTGCTGCTCTACATGCCGGGAGGCATAATAGGCATTAAGTAAGTAAGTAAAAAGGAATTTCACTCTACTTTGGTATATGTGAAAATAAAGTACCTTTGAAACGTCGAACCATTGAAATAGAGTAACAAGGACTGCAGGCAGTAACCAGGGCAGGTACACTAATGATTGCAAATGATACAAGTATCTTAGACCCTGCATGGAATATGGGAATAAGGGAATATGGAATAGGAAGGAATGTTCCTAAGAATGAACAACATTGTCCAGGTTCCAGAGGAGAACACAGAACAGAGGAACACAGACACATGCGAGAAGAAGGTGGCGATATTGTTGCTGATGTTAGATCTGAATACATTGGAAACTTTGGACCATGAATGACAGATCAGTTCTCTTTGACATTGTGGACAGCCTGATGAGACATTTTAATCCCTCACCTTCAGAAATAAATCAGAGTTACAAACTTGGCTTGTGCAACCAAGGATCAAAAGAAATAACTGATTAATACATCATCAGGCTGAACACATTTGCAATTTCCAGACTTTTTTTAGATCTAATGTTGTGGAATTGTGCAGTGTGTGCTTTGGCGAATGAGAGAACTATTTGATACCCTGGGCTTAATGTTCAAGGACATTTGTAAAAAGACGACTCATAGAGTTGCCTTGCAGCACTTGCAACACCAGAGACCCAGATTCAATCCCGACTACAGGCACTGTCTGTACAGAGTTTCTCCCCGTGACTACTCTCTGAGTTCTCTGAGACCTTCGGTTTCCTCCCACACTCCAAAGACATATAGGTTTGTAGATTACTTGGCTTGGTATAAGTGTAAATTGTCCCAAGTGTGTGTCGGATAGTGCTTGTTAGTGTGTGGGGATCGCTGGTCGGTGCGGACTCGGTGGGCCGAAGGGCCTGTTTCCGTTCTGTATCTCGAAACTAAACTAAACTAAACCATCCATATGGACATGGCATCTAAAAAGCAGGCAATTTTGCTCAGGACACTTTTTGGGTGCAAGCGGGAAAAAGTCCTTAGAAAAGGTAATGTATGGTTGTCTTCTCTGAGGTCAATTTACATGGATGCATTAATTGGGTTTGGTGGAGTCCTGTAAGTCAGTGAGTGTAACAAGATGGCAGTCTTGTCTTGCAACCTCAGAGACACACGCATCTTCAGAATACTCTTTTAGGATGGCCCAGTAACAAATGTCACCACAATGCAAATATCTGAAGGAAGCATAAAAACCGAGAATGTCATAAACTCAACATCTCAGGCAACATTTGTGGAAAGAGTAACGTCTAATGTTTCAGGTTGAAGCCCCTTGTCAGAACTTTAGTTTCTTTATCTAAAAAGGGAACTTTTGGTAAAGATGTTGGTCTTCATATGGCTGGTAAGCAATGGGTCAAGGGTATGTAATAGTTTCATTGTGGCATTGTACACACATAAGACTAAAATAATGAAGAGGTGGACAGGAAAACGCTGAACAGAATCTGCTTAGCATACACGGAGCACCGGAAAGTTCACATCCAATATTTGGCAGGAATGCAATTCGATTTTTATCGTCAGATCCAGTTAAGATATAACGAGTTTGCTCAGTAGCAGAGTGTAATCAAGCCAGATCAATGAATTTTTAGATGCTAAGAAAATTAAGGCGATGGGGTGGCAAATGCAATTGAAGAACAGATTCAGTCATGATCTAGTTGATTGATGGAATACTCTCAAGAGGCAGATAGGGCCAGGCCTGCTCCCGCTTGTTGTGTCCTTCTGCTCTTGTGAAAACGATCATGTTGAAACTTTTTCTGCTCTCTCATGGTTTTTCCCGATATACCAATTACTTTCTGGTTGGCAGGTTAATTGACTAGTTCATCTCAAGTTTAAGTGGGTTGTAGAGGAATTACAGGGAGTTATTGGGCATGTGAGGGAAAATAGTTGGTATTGGTATTGGTTGGTATTGGTTTATTATTGTCACAGGTGATGCTGTGAAAAACTGTTTTCTGTTCTATCCAGTTAAATCATTTCATACACAAGTATAATCAAGCCATGTACAAGTATAGTGGATAGTTTAAAGAGAAAAGTAGCTTGAGGGCAGGATATAGTACTGCACCATTATAACTGTGGAGAAAGTGCATACAGAAAAGTACAAGGTCAGCAATGTGGTGGGGTGGAAATTTGGGGCGACGGCCTTATCTTGTAAGGGAAGAAGCTGTTTCTAAATACGGTGGCCCAGCCTTCCGGTGGCGTCATGGAGAATTAAGGCGCGGCATTGAGCTTCTCCCCCGTAAAAAATTGTAAAAGCCGTTTTAAGTCAGCACCGATTTTAAAAAAACTCACCGAAGTTGCCTGGTGTTGTATAAGGGTGATATCATCAGAAGAAGACGTGAAAATCGGGGAGATTAATGGTGAAATCGAGTGTTTAAATGAGTTTAAATGAGCAGAGATAATCGTTCAAGGGCGCCAAAGAAAAACACTATCAGCCTTCAGCTCGAGAAAGTATTGGATACTCTGCAAACGACAGAAGAAGGTTCAGAAGAAGAAGATTCATACAGACAAGGGTCTCTGTTTGAAATGGCAACAAAAGGAGACAAGGAGGAGAAAGAAGTGAAGCAATTGCTTTTAGATATGAATGCTACAATTAACATTACACTGGAGAAGATGCAAAGTATGGAGTCTCACATGGAAACTAGCATGGAGAAACTTTCTCAAAAAATTGATAATACTTGCAGTGAGTTAAAAGAACTGAAAAAGCAGAATAAGGAATTTGATAAGAGATTAAAATCAGAGTGTGTCAGAATTGAAAATGATTACAACAAGAAATTTAAAGGTGTAAAGGATGATTTCGGAAAGCTGGACGAGATAATGGAAGAAATGGAGAATGAGATAAAAGAGATTGTCTCGGAAATAAAGAGTTTGAAACAATCACAGAAAACTGAAGAGGAAAAACTTGGAAGAATGACTGATAAATGTCTGGACCTGGAATCAAGAACTCGGAGATATAACTTGAGAATTCTTGGGGTAAAGGAAGGACGTGAAGGGCATGAATCTCAAGCATGTACTTTCGTTACTGATTTGCTCAAAGATGTCTTTGAACTGTCAGAAGAACCAAGAATAGACGTCGCTAACCGAGTTGGGTATGTTGCAAAAGGAAAAAAGTATTCAAGACAGATAATCGTGAAATTCCGTGACATCTCTTCAGTGGAATTTATATTGAAAAAGATCATTCATGGCAAGAAGCTAACATACCGTGGGGATAATTTGCGAATATTTCGTGATTACTCTCCTGAGGTAGTCCAGAAAATGAGATTGTTTACACCGGCAAGACACACTTTGAGGGATGTCCCGGGAGTAAGATATGGAATTTACTTTCCCGGAAAAATGAAGATATCTTATAATGGCGTTGAACGCTCATTTGCAGTGCCCGGAAAAGCTTTAAAGTATGCAGAGGACATCGTTAAGAAAACATCGGGGCAAGCTGCCGACAAAGAAGAAGATTGAACTTTTTACAGAGCTTTGAACTGATTAAAATGGCCGAGCTAACCAGACAATTAAAAAGCTTATCTCGTTGGAATGTGTTATTCAGAGAGCTTGGTTATATTCAACCTTGGATGAAAAGCTCAAAGTTTAACCCCTTGGCACCTGCCTGTACGGTAGTTAACCCTTTGGTACCGGCCTGTATGATGTATGGTAGTTATAGAAAGGGATATTATGTAAGAATCCGGGGGGATATATATTGGAAAGTTTAGATTAGACTAAGATTGGATAATTGGAAGGACATATATACTTATACAAAATCGTGTATATGTTGTGTTCTATATTTGTTTTGGGGTTTTTTTTACTCTTTATGTCACTTCCTGGTAACTTTTTTTTTAAAAATTTTTATTTTTTCTCTCGGCTGTCACGCACTGGTTTGATAAACTCATATAAGAAAAGACAAAATATGAAACGGTATGTAACTTTTTATGAGGATTCACCAAGGGGGAGGAGCTCAATGTATAACAACATCACGGAGGTCGATACATTTTTTGCCATCATTGATGGCTATTCGTCCTTAAGGTATCTTCCCTTAGATACCTTAATAGCACCTTTTTTTTTTAAAGCACAATTTTTATCTGTTTAATTTTTTTGAAAGTAATTGTATATCACATTCTTTTTTTCTTTTTCTAAGGCACTTTACAAGAAGGAGATGCAATATAAATCTAATGAACCGGGATGACCACCCAAGTCCTAAAATTCTGAGGTATTTGGTTGCACCATATGATTCAGGAATATTACCCTGATTACAATGCAAGACGATAGACAAATAAAGAATGGAGGAATTACATTTTGTAGTTGGAATATAAGGGGTGCCAACGAACCAATTAAGAGGGGTAAAATTTTTGCCCAACTAAAATCGTTGAAAAGCGACATAATGTTTTTGCAGGAGACCCACATGAAACAACAAACACAAATAAGATTAAAGGCGAATTGGATAGGCCAAACATACTACTCCTCATTTACTTCTAAATCTAGGGGTACAGCTATTCTTATTAGGAAAGGTATTCCTTTTAAATTAAAGAATAATATATCAGATAAAGAGGGAAGGTATACTATAGTCTCGGGTGAAATTTATGCAACCCCACTAACTTTGATAAATATTTATGCTCCGAATTTTGATAACCCCCAATTTTTTGATAAAATTATTGATATAATATCAGAGTTTAATTACCAAAATGTGATAATAGGGGGGGACTTTAACTGTGTTTTAGATTCATATCTAGATAAGTCATCAAAACAAAAGAAGAGTAATTTAAAATCTAAAACTAGCGAACTTCTAAATACATATATAAAAAATACTAATATAATAGATGTATGGAGATCTGCTAATCCAGTTGGAAGGGAATACTCGTTTTACTCTCCGGTGCATAAAACTTATTCAAGAATTGATTATTTTTTAGTGGACATGAAATTAATGCCTTATACAAACAACCCAACATACCACATTAGTAGTATCTCAGATCACTCTCCGTTGACATTCTCAGTAAAATTTGAGGGAATGCCGGGTAAAAAAATTTTTTGGAGGTTTAATACACATATTTTAAATGACGTGCAAGGCTATCAATATTTAAAACAACAAATGAAACTTTTTTTCGATACAAATGATATACCAGGTACTTCGCCTTCTTTATTATGGGAAACTTTTAAGGCATTTATGAGAGGAATTATAATTTCATACCAAAGTTTTCAAAATAAAAAGAATAAGACAGAACAATTGTTGTTAGAACAAGAAATCAGACAGTTAGAGTTGGATAATGCCAAAGATTCCACGACAGATAAACACAATAAGATAGTATTACTGAAATTTAAACTTAATCGAATTTTATCGGCAAGAGTAATAAGACTATTCCAAATTACAAAACAGGAACATTTTGAGTTTGGTGACAAGCCACATAAACTTTTAGCTCGCCAATTGAAAAAAAAAGAAAGAGAAAAAATACTATAACCAAAATTAAATCAGAGAAAGGCGAATTACTAATATTACCTAAAGATATTAATAATAGATTTGCCCAATTTTACCAAAACTTATATACATCTAAAATTAAAATAGAAGATAGTAAAATAAAAACATTTCTAGATAACTGTAATCTTCCAATACTGGACCCTTTGGAACAAGAGGAACTAGGAGCTCAAATTACAATCAAAGAAATAAGTGAAACAATAAAATCGTTGAAAAATGGTAAGACACCGGGACCAGATGGTTTTAATAATGAATTTTATAAAAAATTTCAGGAGATAACGGCCCCTTATTTATTTAATTTATACTCCCATGCTTTTAAAGAAAACAAACTACCTGAAACACTAACAGAATCAACTATTACGCTTATTCCAAAAAAAGATAAAGATTTAGAAGATCCGGGCTCGTACAGAGCTATATCACTTTTAAATACAGATCAGAAAATTTTAGCAAAGATTTTAGCAAGTAGATTAAGCAAATATATTAGTAAACTGATAAACCCTGATCAAACGGGGTTTATACCTAAAAGATACTCATTTAATAATCTGAGACGCCTGTTTAATATAATGTACTCGCATAAAGTAGAGGAAGAAGATATATCAATTATTTCTTTGGATGCAGAGAAAGCATTTGATCAGGTAGAGTGGCAATACTTATATAAAGTACTACAAAAATTTAACATGGGAGAGAATTTTATAACATGGGTAAAATTATTATATGATAAACCGATGGCAAGAATTTTAACTAATAACATGTTATCTCAAAAATTTCAACTATCAAGGGGTAATAGGCAGGGATGTGCACTATCACCCCTGCTATTTGCCCTTATGATAGAACCCCTGGCTGAAAGTATAAGAATTCATCCGAATATTCAGGGCTATAATACCAGGGACTCAAAGAATAAAATCTCATTATATGCAGACGATATACTTTTATATATTACAAAGTCACAAACGAGCATACCAAATTTATTAAACTTAATAGAGGAATTTGGGTCTTTTTCTGGATATAGAATATAAACTGGAACAAAAGCGAAATCATGACATTAAAACCTCAAGAACCTACACACTTACTGAAGTTCCCCTTTAAAATCGCAACAGAAAAATTTAAATATTTGGGTATTCAGATTACTAGAAAATATAAAGCATTATTCAATGCTAATTTCATACCTTTATTAAATAAACTTAATACACAGATTAAATTTTGGAAAACACTTCCCTTATCATTATTAGGTAGAATAAATGCAATAAAAATGATCTTCTTACCACAATTACTATACCTATTTCAGTCTATACCGGTATATATACCAAAATATTTTTTTAAAAAATTAGACTCTAACATTACAAATTATATTTGGGACTATAAATCACATAGAATCACAAAAAAAAACTTATGTAAACCAAAAGAGGTCGGGGGACTTTCACTTCCGAATTTTATGTATTATTACTGGGCAGTGCATATTAAGAATATGATTTATTGGTTGGATAGTTCTACACAACAGACAGAATGGATAAAAATGGAGAAGGAGGATTGTCATCCTTGTAATATAGGAACGATCCTCTTTTCCCCCAAAAAAACTGAATAACACAATATATAAGAAGAACCCAATTATATATGGTACAATAAGAATTTGGAAACAAATAAAATTATCTTTAAAATTAAGAAATCTATCACTGTTAATGCCAATTGCGAATAACCCTTTATTTAAACCATCTCTTATTGATAAGACATATAACCAATGGGAAAGTCTCGGAATTAGAAGGATCAGGGATATGTACGAAACAGGAAACCTACTATCATTCCAACAACTACAATTAAAATTTAAATTGAAAAACAACCAATATTTTAAATATCTTCAGATTTGCGACTTTGTGAAAAAATATATACAAGGATATCAAAAAGTAACTCCTGACTTATTGGAAGAAGCAATGAATATTGAAGCTGACTCACAAAAATTAATATCCTATTTATATAATAGTATTCTAAATATAGACCTACCATCGACAGAGGTACTTAGAGAAGAGTGGGAACGGGAATTAATGATAAAAATTACGAAGGTTAAATGGGAAAAATACCTGATATATATTCACAAATGTTCAATTAATGTAAGACATAATCTAATACAATTTAAAATTGTACATAGATTATATTATTCAAAAACAAGATTGAACAAATTTTATCCAAATATATCCGCCACTTGTGATAAATGTCTAGCCCAAAAGGCAACTATAACACACTCCTTAGTTTCCTGCATAAAACTTTATAGATTTTGGAATGATATTTTTGAAATACTTACAAAATTATTCAAGACAAGAATGGAACCTAATACTGAAATGATTATATTTGGTGTAATGGAAGATGGGAATAAATTGAACACATCTCAAAATCTATTCCTTAACTATGGTTTAATAATAGCAAAAAAATTAATACTTAAATTTTGGAAGGGTACATCAATACCAACGCTTAAAATGTGGATTGCAAGTATGTTGGACACCGCTCATCTTGAGGAAATGCGATTCCTCCTAATGGATAAATCAGACCAATTCATAACGAGTTGGTCTCCATTCGTCGTTTTTTTGGAATCATATGGTGCAACACAATTGTAAAAAATAACTGTTTCAGGACTGGACGAGGGTTGGTCAAGACTATAAATAATGATCTCCTTTTCTTTTCACTATTTTCTCTCTCAACTTTCTTCATTTACTCGTTTTCTTTCTTCACACACTATATATTTCACATTTTTCTATCCTTTACTATCTAACCTCTTTTTCTTATTCTCATCTTTTTTCAATGTAACAAAAAAAAAAGAAGTTGTACATAAAAATGTATTATGAAAATATATATTAGGCACTTTGGTGCCATATGACTGTGCTTACTTCTAATAAAATAAAATAAAATATTAAAAAAAAAAAAAAAAAAAATACGGTGGCCCATGCTTTCAAGATTGTGTAGTGTCTCTGATTATGGTGGCTGCTTTTCTGAGGCGTCATGAAGCGTTGATGGAGTCTATGGGTGGGAGGTTGGTTTGTGTGATGGAACATAGAACATAGAACAGTACAGAACAGGTCATTTGGCCCACAATGACTTCAAGATTGGACACAAAGTACTGCAGTAACTCAATGGGTCTGGAGAACATAGACTTAGTGATCTATCCAGGTTCTCCAGAGATGTTGACTGTCCTGCTGAGTTACTCCAGCACTTTATGTCCATTTATTGTAAACCAGCATCTGCAGTTTCTTGTGTCTTGGGATGGAGGTGGAACGTATTTCCAGCTTCAGGTTCCTGGGGGTCAACATCTCCGATAACCTCTCATGGACCCACAATACCTCAACTCTGGTCAAGAAGGCTCATCAGCGTCTCTTCTTCCTGAGGAGACTAAAGAAGATCCACCTGTCTCCACAGATTCTGGTGCACTTCTACCGCTGCAACATCGAGAGCATCCTTACCAACTGTGTCACAGTTTGGTATGGCAACTGCTCTGTCTCCGACCGGAAAGCACTGCATAGGGTGGTGAAAATTGCCCAACGCATCACCGGTTCCTCACTCCCCTCCATTGAGTCTGTCCAAAGCAAGCGTTGGCTGCGAAGGGCGCTCAGCATCGCCATGGACTGCTCTCACCCCAACCACAGACTGTTTACCCTCCCACCATCCGGGAGACGCTACAGGTCTCTCCGTTGCAGGACCAGCAGGTCCAGGAACAGCTTCTTCCCTGCGGCTGTTACACTACTCAACACCGTACCTCGGTGACTGCCAATCACCCCCCCCCCCCCCCCCGGACACTCCTCCCACCAGGAAAAATAAATTAAAAAAACTATGATTGTTTGCACGTAAATGGATTATTTTTTGCTCGTATTGATGTCGCCCTTCTAGGGAGATGCTAACTGCATTTCGTTGTCTCTGTACTGTACACTGCACAATGACAATAGTTGAATCTGAGTATCAAGACCAATTCTTATCTGCCAGCATAGATCCACATCACTCCATTCCCTAATCATACATGTGCCTTCAAAAAAGTATCTTAAATGCCACAATCATATCTGCCTCCATCACCAACCCTGGCAGTGCATTCTATGGACTGAGCAATATTTATTTTTGTTTACAGGGTAAGATGTGAGGGACTATGATTGATAGGATTGCTCTGGGAGGCAGATTAGAATGAATGGGCCAAATGGTCTTTTTCTATATCAAAAGAAAATATAAAACATATTCTTATAAGGTGTACAATGGAGTACAGTTGTGGGCCTGACCCACTTGGTGACTATTTAGGAGACGGCAGGAGACTTTGCTGTTGCCACATGTTCGCGGGTGGTTACCGGGGAGTCGCCATCATGGTCGAGAGGAGTTCCCACATTTTGAAAAATTAGCGGCAACGAGAATTAAGTCGCCATAGAGAGTAGCGCGAATACTTGAGCCGTAGGTGGGTCGCAAGGAGGTCCTAGTGAGTTGCCAGGAGGTCGAAGGGTCTCGGAGGTTCTCGTAGGTTGGACTGCTGACTGGTGAATTTCATTGACTCATTGGTGGAAAAAAAGGTAAGCAGTAGTTTTCAGGACCAAGGAACCGACCGGTCATGTTAAATGTCCGCTGAACTTCACAGCCGTGTATCTCTTGCTTCTTAAAAGCTGTCTCCACTCCTTCTCCCCCCTTCTCCCCCCTTCTCCCCCCTTCTCCCCCCTCTTTTAAAGGACTTACCGTACACTGTGCTTTAGCTGTCTAATTACAGCGCCAACCTTCCTGTTCATCGCAGTGTGTGGCTGTATCACCTTGGCTTTGCACCATGGGAATTTTTTAGACATAATTTTATAGCTGCCCTGCTTGCCCTGGCCCCCACCTTTGTGATATATTTGTGTGTGTGTGTGTGTGTGTGTGTGTGTGTGTGTGTTCCACTCTGACAGTCGCCGTTCCAGTTCCCGGTTTTTCACGCGACTGCCGGCAACTTAACAGTTGCGCAGTCTGCTGAAAAATCGCCTAAATGGGACAGGCCCATTAAGTTGCATAGTCTTACCTTGTCTTAAATATTTCAGCAAAATCAATAAAGCTTCATTTTATTGTCAGACATACTGAACACTTATTACTTATACTTAATGATTGGAAGTGGACCCACCAAATCCCAATTCACCTGAAGTTAATCTGGTCTAAACTTGTATGCTTTGATCCAAAAAATGGCATCAGACATGTTTGACTTCATTTTATTATTAATGTAAAGATCTACTATATACAGTTTTGTTTCTCGACATAAAACTGCTGAGATTTCTAACCTGTAAAATGGGAATTTTGCAGCCATTTTTTTGTCTTTGATTTAGTAATTTTTGTTAAATTTCTGTTCAATTAAATCAGAAAATTTTCACTTAAGCTTCATTAAAACTTTCATAATAATCTTTGATGCTGTTGGTCTTCATTAGTAGTCTTTTCCTACATCGGTGACTAATGGTGACCTTTCACAGAGGAATAACTAAGAATATTTCATTCAGTGATTGAACAATATAGCATGGAACAGGCCCTTCAGCCCATCGAGTCCACGCCGACCATCGATCACTCACTCACACTAATTCTATGTTATCCAGCTTTCTCATCCACTCCCTACACACTAGGGACAATTTACAGAGGTCCATTAACCTACAACCTCACACATCATGGGGATATGGGAGGAAACCAGAGCGCTTGGAGGAAACCCATATAGTTACAGAGAGAACATGCAACCTCCACACAGACAGTACCCTGTGAGGCAGCAGCTCTACCCGCTGCGCCATGGGTTAACCTGCTCGCTCAGGTATGGTAAATTTATTATTTCATTCCTGCTCGTGCATTCTTAACAGGAGGCAACAAATATTTCCATATGATGCAAAGAAGGAAAAACTTACTCTGTCCTAATGTGATTTACAGCCAATAAATCCTTGTGAAGTGAAGTTGCAGCTGTCAAAAACACAAATAGAAACTATAAAGACAAACTATTCAGTCATTATGTATAAAAGCAATTCCAATGTTGAATGATTTGAAAGTTGTGAAGTCTCAACCGAGATGAACCAAGTTTCTAACTGCAAAATGTGACGGTAGGTACCTTTTGAAGTTTGATAAATGGCATTACAACCGTACGAATGAGTTATGTAACAGGCTCTCACCCATCAGTCCATTGTCTTTACATTTGTGTTTAACTGAGATACTGCTGGAGTGCAGGCTAAATAAAAGTAATTGAACAGAATTTTTTGAAGAAATAACCAAGAAGATTGATGAGGGCAAGGCCTTAGAAGTTGTTTATATGGACGTTGATAAGGTAGGCTTCTCTGGAAGGTTTAGATTGAATGGCATTCAGGGAGAGCTAGCTGCCCTGGATACAGAATTGGCTTCATGAAAGGAAGCAGAGGGTGGTGGTGGAAAGTTGTTTTTCAGACTGGAGGCCTGTGACTAGTGCTGTGGTCCAGTGTTCGGTGCTGGGCCATTGCTGTTTGTGGTTCATTTCAATGACTTAGATGTGAATGTGCACGACATGATCAGTAATTTTGCACACAACATTAAATTGGGCGGTAGTATAAACAATGAAAAAGGTTAACAAAAATGACAGCAAGATCTTGATCAGCTGGACAAGTGGGCTGAAGAATGGCTAATGGAGTTCAATGTAGATAAATGTGAGGTGTTGCATTTTGGGAACTTTAACATGGCCAGGACCTACACAGTGAATGATGGGGTTCAAGGGAGTGTTGTAGAGCAGAGGAATCTAGGCATACAGGTGCACAGTTCATTAAAAGTGGCATCACAGGTAGATGGGGTAGTCAAGAAGGCTTTCGGTACATTGGCCTTTACAGTCAGGATATCGAGTAAAGAAGTTGGAACGTTCTGTTACAGTTGTACAAGGCATTAGTAAGGACACATTTGGAGTATTGTATTCATTTTTTATCACCCTGTTATAGGATGGATATCACTAAACTGGAAAGAGTGCAGATAATATTTATGACAATGTAGCCAGGACTCAAGGGCCTGATCTTTAGGAAGACATCGGGCAATCTAAGACTTTATTCCTTGGAGCGCAGGAGGTTAAGAGGTGATCTTATAGAGATGTTTAAAATCAGGAGGGGTATTTGTATGATGAAGGCACAGAGAATTTTGCCTCTGGTAGGGTAATCTAGAAGCAGAGGGGTTTGGTTTAAGGTGAGAGGTGAAAGATTTAATGGAAATCTGAAGCGTAGATTTTTAACTCAGAGGGTGATGGGTTTATGGAATGAGTTGCTGGAGGAGGTAACCGAGGCAGGTACAATAAGACATTTAAAAGACATTTGGACAGGTACATGAAGAGGAAAGGTTTAGAGGGATATGGACCAAATGTTAGTACATGGGACTAACTTAGATGGGGAATCTTGGTTGGCAAGGACGAGTTTGGCCAAAGGGCCTATTTCTGTGCTGTATGACTTTGGCTCTCTGTCTTTATAATTAAATATATCGCTGGAATTCAAGATATTTGGTTAAGCAAAATGTTAACTTTTCTGCACTGAAAATATAACATAGTAAAAAGTAGTAACATAGTAACATAGTAAAAGTTAGATAACACAGTAAAACTGATTGTAAAACATGGAAATGGAATTACAACTGATATTAGTAAGTAAACATTTAAAATATCATATTGCCTTTGGTGCTGTCTCACAGTGGCAATAACCTGGGTTCGATCCTGACCTCGGGTGTTATCTATGTGGAGTTGGTATGTTCTTTCCCCTGTGACCACAGGGAGCTTTGGCTTCCTCTCACATCCCAAAGATGTGCTGGTTCGTAGAGTAATAGGTCTCCATAAATTGCCCTCCAGTGTACAGGGAGTGGATGAGAAAGTTAGATAATGTTGAATTAGTGCGAGTGGGTGATTAATGTTCATTGTGGACTCTGTGGGCTGAAGGACCTGTTTCTATGCTGTATCTTTCAATGATCTGAAAACTAATTAATTTAATGACTGTCATTAAATAATGAAAAGAGGAATTCATCACCAACTTAAATTCCAATTAGCAGTTCTTAAAATGTTCATGAATTGGAATATGAATTACTTTTTGTTCAACTGATTTCAAAACAAATTCCATCACAAATTTATCTCAGTTATTATTCTTTGCAGGTATAATTATCTTGGTTTTTCTGTGTATTTTGCTGAGAAAGGGTGGAAATACTGTATCCTGAATAGTTTCAGTACTGGACTAGAACACCAGAGACACCTGGTCAACTAAGCATTCGGTTTAGTTTAGTTTAGTTTAGAGATAGAGCATGGAAACAGGCCCTTCGGCCTACCGAGTCTGCACCGACCAGCGATCCCCGCACGTTAATACTATCCTACACATACTGTGGACAATTTACACTTATACAAAGCCAATTAATCTACAAGCCTGTATGCTTTTGGAGTAGGGGTGGAAACCAAAGATCTCGGAGAAAACCCACACAGCCATGGGGAGATCATACAAACTCCATACAGACAGCACTCGTTGTTGGGATCGAACTGGGTTTCTGGAGCTACAAACGCTGTAAGGCAGCAACTCTACTGCTGCACCACTGGTTCTGAATCTGCACAGATTATATCTTCAAGTGATTTGTCTCTCATGACTCTTGGGAATGTAAATTTCTTCACTGCATGTAAATTCCACATTATGCAAAGATTATCACAGTGAATTTATTCCTGTTCATTTAGCTGAAAACTATTCATTTCCAGTCATAAATTCAGAAATGGGAAGATTGGCTCTTTGACATGGAAAAGGAGAGAGGAATAAAAGAAAACTGCTCAAGGCACTTCAGAAAGAAGAACATTTTATTGGTTTATTCTGACCCAAAGCTACCTGACCCTGGCCAATCTGAGCCAAACCCACACCCAAGGCTTATCGCCATAAATATAACAATGTCAAACAAATATTGATCTGTTTGCAGATTAAACGTCAAATATTGATCTAAAATCGAAGAGGCAACCATAACAGTAAGGAAGTGGACAAAGTACTGAGCCAGTATAGCATAGGCCATCAATAAACTGAATGTTTTATTGCGTTGCCATCAGACTCGGGTTAGGTAGCCAGCCTCTTATCTTCATAGATCATCTCAAAGAACCTTTACCTGATGTTTGCCATCAACAATAACCCACACAGACTCAGTGTTGAACTTTGAGCTCAACTTTTCTCTCCTTCCACGGTGAAAACTTGCTGGGCATTGGCCTGATGCTTATATGTGGCAGCAAACACTTCCACAGGTAAATCCAATCAGATGGTAGGTGGTAGCTGTACTTTAGAGTTTAGATATTAGATATACACTGCAGAAACAGGCACTTCAGCCCACCGAGTCCGCGCTGACTGGCAACACTAGCACTGTCCTACACACTAGAGACAATTTACAATTTTTAACTGAAGCCAAGTAACCTACAAACCTGTATGTCTTTGGATGTGTGGGAGGAAACCAGAGCACCCAGAGAAACCCAACAAGGTCACAGAGAGAAGATTCAAAGGCATCAAAGGTATCAAAGGTATTTTATTAGTCACATTCACATACACCCAGGTGTAGTGAAGTGAAATGCTTTTTGCCATTTTGCAGCACACAAAAAAAAAGAATACAGACATAACACCAATAAGAGTCTTAAACACAAAGAACATCCCCCCACAATGGCTCCCACCATGAGGGAAGGCACAAAGTCCAGTCCCCAAAGTCAGTTCACCCATAGTCGGGGCCCATTGAGGCCTCCACAGTTGCCTCTATGGAGGCCCGATGTTCCTGGCCGTTCTCACCGGGTGATGTTGCTCCGGCGTCGGGAGAGTCCTCCGAGCGGCCTGGGAACCCTGGAACGGCTGCATCCGCACTGGAGGCCGCGGCTACCGAAGTCAACAAGGCCGCGCCGATTGGAGCTCCACAACTGGCGATCTCATCTAGAGATCCCAGGCTCCCGGTGTAAAGTTCAGCGCCGCCGCCCGCAGCTGGTCGCTCCACAGTCCCGCAGCTCCGCGATGTTTTCCCCAGCGATCCTCAGCTCACCGGAGCTCCAGCGCGGCGACCCAGGCAAGGCATCGCCCGCTCCGCGATAGCGCTCCAGCGCTGTGCCGCCGCCGAAGCCGAGGTTCTGGGCGGTCCCCGACAGGAAACGCCGCTCCAGGCCCGCTGGTAGGCCGCGAGGACGGGTTGAAGCTGCAGCCCGGAGAAAAGCTGCCTCTCCGACCAGGTAGGGACCCTGAAAGGTAGTTTCCCCCTCCCCCCCCCACACATAAAAAAGTCTAGACCTCCAAACAAAACACTTAACTAACTAAAATAAAAAATAAAAAGATGAAGAGACAGACAGCTGCTGGCTGGGCAGCCATACACAGGACAGCGCCCCCTACTTCAAGAATCAATTTAATTGTCACATGTGCCAATTTAGGTGCAGTGAAATTTGAGTTACCGTACAGCCTTACTAAGTAAAAAACAAAAATACAAACTATACAGACAGCACCATGGTCTGGATCGAACCCGGATCTCTGGTGCTGTAAGGCAGCAACTCCACCGCTGTGCCACTGTGCCACTGTGCCGCCCAGGCACCCGAATGGAGGTTGATGCAGAGTGGGGTGGAAGATTGCAACCTTCGCATGGTCCGCCCTGTTTCAACTAATGCAATCAACTCGACGTGCACAAACGGAAGATCAAATAGAACAAGTTATCCAACAACTTTTGGCTGTGCACGCCACACAAAAGAAGAAGAAGTTGATGCAGAGCAAATCTCAACCATGCCCACAACTCCTGAGATATCCAGCTGTTGCCCAGCCCTCCAGCATCAAAAAACATTCCCTTACATTCTCAAACTAAATAAAAAATATTTAAAATATTAAAACGTAAAAGCCCTGTCCCACTGTACAAGTTCATTCCACGAGCTCTCCCGAGTTTTAAAAAAAATCAAACTCTTGGTAAACACAGAGAATGAACGTAGTGGGTACGTCGGAGCTCGGGGACGTCTCTTAGCGCTAACGGCAGGTACTCGGGAAGACTCGCTAACGGCAGGTAAGCACAGGAAGACTTGTGAAGATATTTCAACATGATGAAAAATGTCCACGAGAGGCCAGAGTACCGACGAGTGGCCATTACCGTAAATCTCCGAGTTCGAATCAGGGCAAACTCGGGAGAAATCTTGGAATGAACTCATACCGTGGGACGAGGCTTTTAGTGTAAACTCAAGAAGCAAATTAAACATTTAAGTAAAAAGAACACTATTTATTTATAAACCCAATGTAAAGAAAAACTCCAAAAAGGTGAATACTGAGGTTCTTGTATATTTGAAACAGGGAACTCCCTTCACCAGGTCTGTAACCTGGCACATGGTGTGTGAGTGGTTTGCACAGGGAATCACTTTAACTTCTCCATCTGCTGCGAGGATTCCAAGAGGAGCCTGGCATCGGTGTGGCCGATGGCAAAGTGCCAGTGAACAGCTGTCAGCAAGATCGGGATTTCCGTGTGCCCGTGCATGCATGTGTGGAAATCCCAAATTTGGTGGCATTTGTACAGGGAAATGCTGGAACAACTCCACGTCAAACAGCTGGCGTTTCCCCTTCAGCAACCTGGTCCATTCTATCAAACAAAACAGCAAAAAAAGACAGAAACGTTCTGAATGCATCACGAGGCTGTACGAAAAGGGCTCAGGAAACATGGGTACACAAAGCATCACAGCTGGCTGCAAACATAATTTCCTCAAACCAGCCTACACCCTAATATTTAAAAATAGAATCATGTTGTATGTCCAGACCCATCAGTTTCAATAGTTTTTAACAACTCTGAACTTGAAGGGTACAAAATGTGTGGGAAAGTACTGCAGATGCTGGTTTTAATCGACGATATGGACACAAAATGCTGGAGTAACTCAGCGGGACAGGCAGCATCTCTGGAGAGAAGGAATAGGTGACGTTTCGGGTCGAGACCCTTCATCAGATGATGTCAGGGGAGTTGGCGGTACAGAGATAAAATGTAGTCAGAGACAGTAAGGCTGGTCGGAGAACTATATAAGATGGCGCTGGAAGTGTGGGGAATCTCTTGTCCTGCCTCTGTATAAGCTACCCTTATTGATGTAATGTATTTATATTATTATATAATTAATGTAAATATTATATATTATTTAAGATAATTGTATTTGTTTAATTGTACCTAATATATAGTAAGAGTGTTAATGAACTGTAAGCAAAAATTGAATTTCACTGTACCTAGGAACTTGTGACAAAGTACTCAAGAAGGAACTGCAGATGCTGGAAAATCGAAGGTACACAAAAATGATGGAGAAACTTAGCGGGTACAGCAGCATCTATGGAGCGAAAGAGATAGGCAACGTTTCAGCCCGCAACGTTGCCTATCTCCTTTGCTTCATAGATGTTGCTGCACCCGCTGAGTTTTTCCAGCATTTTTGTGTACATTGTGACAAAGTACCATTGAACCTCAGCCATTGATTTAGGCCTACCTTCAAATTCATGTTGGTCCCAAACCTCATAGAGACATGTTCAGGCAGCCTCTAACAAGACTAGTTGCAGGAGTATGAACTGGAGACTCACGTCAGGGTAGAGACTGTGAAGGTCATTGCGGCTTTAAACTCTGGCTCCTTCCACACTGATTCCGGTGACATCAGCATCATCAGTCTGTGAGCTGGGCAAACGGCCATCCTGCAGGTCACGGTGCAATCTTTGAGAGGCGACAACAGTTGATTGGTTTCACGATGGACGCTGACAATCAGCACCGAGAGTTGCCCATATTTTTGGATTCAATCAAGTGCCTAATGCAAATAAGTCCTTGCAAAGAGCCTTTCCTACAGCTGCAGCAGCCTGCCCTTGTTTGATCGTTTGTTCAATCTCGCTTAAGCAGGTAAACTGCTGTTTTTTTTGTTTAATTGGTTTTGTAATATCTACTTCGACTCTTTGCGGCTGATTTTGTATAGTAATTGAATGTGGTATTGAATGTTTGTGTTACACGTCGCCAATTGGTTTCAACCACAGTGCTCAGGGGAGGAGTAGATATAAAGAACTGCAGATACGGGTTAACACACAAAATGAGACAAAGTGCTGGAGTAACTCAGGCAGCCACACTGGAGAAATGGATAGTTGGCGTTTCAGGTCGAGACCCTTCTGTCTCAACCTGAAGTGTCACCTTTCCGTGTTCTCCAAGGATGCTGTCTGACCTGCTGTGTCTTGTTAGGGTAAGGTAATCAGTTGGATTTGTCATAGGCTGGAAGAGGAAAAGGAGGATTGGTAGAGGAGAAAAATGCATTCAATCCTACACCTAAAACGTCTGCAGTTGGTATGCAATCGTCAAGTCTGTTAAACGCACAGGAAAATGCAAAAGCTAAAATTTTGAGCAAAATACAACATGCTGAAGAAAGTCGCCTTACCTATTCCCACCGCCAGAGGCTGCCTAAAGGGCCTGTCCCACTTGGGCGTCATTTGCGCGTCACGCAGGTGGGGCGCGAAGATTTCGTGAATCACAAAATCCTGGGGTGCCACGTGCGACTGCGCGTCACCATGCACCAAATGACGCGAAATTCCGCCCAAGTGTGACAGGCCCTTAATCCATTAAGTTCCCGCTGAACTATATGTTTCTATCAAGTCTACTAACTCAAGCTTTTATCATCAAAGCAGCAACCAAGGGCTTTGTGACCACGTCATTATTTCCTAAAACCTCTTTGTAATATCTACTTTGACTCTTTGCGGCAGATAGAATGCTCCAGCTTTCTAAACTAGCAAAACTGCAATCTCAGAAAAATTGCACTACTACTACTGTATGTACGTACCCTGTATATATATTTATTGCTCTTATTCTATGTTCGCTCTTCTGGGGAGATGCTAACTGCATTTCGTTGCCTCTGTACTGTATACTGCACAATGACAATAAAGATTGAATCTGAATCAGAATCTGAATTTATCTGATTTAGTTTACTTTAGTTTATTATTGCCACACGTACCAGTGTACACCGGTACAGTGAAAAGCTTTATGGTGCATGTTATACATGATTGTAATCAAACCGTCCGTGTGTGCAGATACAGGATAAAGGGTATAATGTTTCGTGCAAGATTAAGTCCAGTAAAGTCTGATTAAAGATAGTTTGAAGGTGATCAATGAGTAGATGGGAGGTCAGCTACATGATAATTGCTGGGGAGAAACCAACCCTGAATCTGGAGGTATGCATTTTCAAAAGCTCTGTTCCTCTTGCCTGATATGAGATGGGAGAAGAGAGCATAACCGGGGTGAGATGGGTACTTGGTGGCCTTGCCGAGAAACTGTGATGTGTAGATGAAGTCAATGGACGGGGCATTGGTTTGTGTGATGGTCTGGGCTATGTCCACAACTCTGCAATTTCTTATGGTCTTGGACGGAGCTGCTCTAATTTAGAGAACAAGTTATGAGGTTGTCATTCTTCTTCCTGTCCTCCGTCTGATCATTATTTGGTATCTGGCCCACTACTGTGGTGTCGTCTGCGAATTTGTAAATTGAGTTGGATTGGTATTTGGTAGAACCAGTCTCTGTGGTGCATCCTCATTCATGTTAACGTGGACTTGCATCCATTTTTCCTTAAACTTTATACATCAGAATATAGCTGCTACAACTGTGCTTAACTTCGCACTAATCTTCCGCTGCTCATGTAGATAAGTTCTGGAAGGACATTCACAAGATATGAATCAGAGGCCAGAAATGGCTCCACATCTGATACTTTCCTCTTGTCAAGTGGCATCTCCAGTTGCTTGTTTTGACTTAGTTCATCATCAATTGCTCCCTCCTGATACTCTCTGCCTGATTGTCTTCCAGAGAAGATAGACACAAAATGCTGGAGTAACTCAGCGGGTCAGACAGCATCTCTGGAGAAAAGGAATAGGTGACATTTGGGTCGAGACCCTTCCTCCAGAGAATATAGGTATCTCAGGCATCCAAAGTATCTAATGGATGCTGAGCTAGATTTGTGACCCTATCTCGTGTCACCAATGGAATTCACCATAAAAAGGAAAAGCAAATGTGTCGTGGTGGGGAATGCAGCAAATGTGTAAACGATTCTGCGGCAAGGTCAATAACGTGTCTGGTTGCTGATTAGAAGATCCATCTCCTAGTTCAACATGAAGCATTGCTACTTTTACTGAGAATATCATCCGCCTTGAAAGGATGAAGGAACAAAAGAGGAACCTTTATTTGTTGTTGCATTGAATAAAAGAGGCTGAACTTCAAAATGCTTTAATTTTTTATAAAATAAATCCAAAGGTTTGACTTATTTCGGAATGTGTGCTAATATGCAATCCAAATGAAACATATTATTATAAATTCTGTAGACTTCTACGATTAAGTGGTTTAAATATACTTTCTGGCGGCATGATAAAAAATGGTACACTGACATATGACTCGCCCCACTGCTTTGAGATCTTAATGCAGATGTTGAAACATTGGCCTGTGCTTTTACAGGGCAAACTGGTTTTCCTGCAGCTGACACATCAATAAATCCAACTGATGACTCTTAAAGAATAAAGCAATAAGTGCAAGGGAGCACATATTTAATGTGAAATGAAGAGAACTATTATCTTGTTTTAAAATTTTAAACCACTGTTGAATTGTTTAGTTTTTGTTTAGAGATACAGTGCGGAAACAGGCACCTCGGCATAACGAGTCCGCAATGACCAGCGACCCCCATGCACAAACACCATCCCAAACACACTAGGGACAATCTACTATTTTACTAAGCCAATTGGCCTACAAAGCTGTACATCGTTGGAGTGTGGGAGGGAACTGAAGCATCTGAAGAAAACATCTCTCACGGGGGAACGTACATACTCCACACAGACAGCATCCGTAGTCGGGATCAAACCCGCGTCTCTGGTGCTATAAGGCAGCATCTCTATTGCAGCGGCACCATGTCGTGTATATGCAATAAGGAAAGAATTGGCATTTACTATTGAGGTACAGCAGCAAATTCATTCATTCATCATCGTTGAAAACATTAGCGACGCAGTGGTGCTGGCTTCTGACGGGCACGGTGACAGACGCATCACACATCTCTGTCCTCCATGCAGCTGTCAAGCTCCTCTTTTGTCTCTACACCTGCCTCTTCCATCAACGTCTTCAGCATCTTCTTGTTTGGCCGTCCCGGGTCACGTCTTCCATGGGTTCCCACAGCACAACCTTGTTTGCTGGCATTTCTGGGTGGCCGTGGCAGTGACCAGCGAGCCTCATTCTTCTCAACCTGATCTTCTCGGTCAGAGGTGGAATCTCCCCCATAGAGCTGGGTACTGGTGGTGTGGTCCTTCCAACTGACATTTTGAACTTTTCTGAGCATTCGGGTGAAGGTACCATCGTGAGACTTGGACAGTGCTCGAGTGAGAGTCCATGCCTCACACCTGTACAATAATATGGTCTCTACAGTTGCATGGAAGAATCTCAGTTTGAGACCCTTAGACATCCGTGGTGTCCAAATTTCCCCATGTTAATGAGGGCTTTCCATGCGAACGCTGTCCGGACCTTGATGTCATTCTCCGAGCTCTGCATCCTTACTCCCAGGTACTTGAAGTCCTCCACTTTCTTGAGAGATGCACTGCCACGGGTCTTGAGAGGCTCATGGCCACCAATGTTGTACGCCATGTACTCCTTCTTGGCATTGAGATGGAGGTCCACTTACTCGCATTCCGTCTTGACCCTGCCATGTTATGATAACCAGAGGCTTTGATTATTGAAACAGCGACAAGTGTTTAAATTCACCATAGCAGCTGGCGAATTTAATTTAAAATAATTACTTAAATCAGGAATAAAAAGCTAGTTCCAGTATAGTTGAGCATGGAACGATTGGATTGTCGTAAAAACCCATCTAGTTCACAACATTCTTTAATTGATCTGGCCTGGATTTTATCCTAGACCCTGAACAATGCAATTAGATTCATAAGTGCCCTTCAAAATGACTTACTTCATGGCACTGACTTCAAGACCAGTCTGTGAAAAGCATTAAGTTCTTACTGATGTCCAAATCCCTTGATTAAATAAATAATAGAGAATTAAGAAATGCATGAAAAGCAGTTGAGAATAAAGCTTTAGTTTAGTTTTTTCAGTTTATAGATACAACATGCAAACAGGCTCTTTGGC